>NW_028301578.1:4015000-4062500 GCF_042242905.1 Orbicella faveolata | reverse complement strand
GTAGCAGTGAAAACAGTGGTAATTCTCGTCTGTGACGTATCTTGGACTGACAAAGAGTAATTTATTTTCTCCCCCTCTAGCTTCTAATTTTAAAAACCAATCTTAGCCTTTGCAGAAATTGTTTTTGTAGTTTACCGAATAAAAACTAAGCGCACAAACACGGCAATGAAAAAGGACAGAGATGCATGCGAGGTTCGTCTGCAACTCCCTTCAATATTTCAAATGTATGCATTCGCTTGCATCATAAATCAGACTTTTAAAGAAATATCAGTAGATTGGATAATCGTAAATTCAGCTATGAAGTTAAAGTCGCTTTAGTGAGTCGATCAACAAAAAACCCTTAGTACAGTGTTAATAACGCGAGAGAAATCGCATCGTGAAAACACGGACTATCAGTTACTCGATTATGAGTCGTAAAACGGCAAATATCATATTTTTAGTTTCTGCGTGGTGACAAACAAAATACATTTCAAGATCTGTACAGTGTGTGCAAGCTGAATAATTTGAAGCTAACTTCTGTAATTATAAAGTAAGAAAGAACTCTTGTAATGCACCGGTCTGTTCTCTTTTTTTTATTGATGATAAATTTCGTCCTAACATTGTCAATGCAGTCTGTGGCTCCATTTGGCTACCCCTCGTGGATTCCTTAATGTAATTTGTTAATTAGAAACGTTCTAAACGGGCAAGGGACTGGGTATGAATATTGAAAATTGATTAATTTGAAAAACTGAGCCTGTGATTTAAAAGAACATGCAAGCGTTAGTAAGTTAACCAAATATCTGTATTTTTGGTGCACATACAGAAGCTGTGATTGATGAGAGCGTTCTATGGTTTAGAGGGAGATGTGTCGATTGTTAATTTTCGTACCCAGTCCCTTGATCGTTTAGAGCATGGCTAATTAACAAATATTGCATTTTGTTTGCGAAGGGAACTCGTAGTTGATACGATTTTCAAGTATTTGACCACAAATGTCCATGAGAAAGCAAGAAACCTTAAAAGACTTAAAAGTAGCAAGAAACTTCAAAAATGAGTAAAACAGAATCCTTATGGAAAATAATACTAAGAATGCTAATGTGTGCCATTGTGGTATTGCTTAGGTTAGTTGCATTACGAATTGACAACTGGCTGATGGCTAGCATCTCTGTTTAGACGTTGACGCCTCTTGAGACATTTCACTATGCATTTAACATCAAACGAACAGCCAAAGTAGTAAAAAGTTGCTTTTTTAAGGTTGCTCACAACTGTTTTTCCCATGGGTTTAACAGAAACAAGTTTGTGTTTCAGCAAAGAATCAAGTTTGCCCGTCAAGGAGTCACCAGAACAGCTGTTCTTCCCATGCATTTGAAAGAACTTTGTATTTCAAAGAATTAAGTCTGCGTCTAAAGTTTACGCTTCTAACAATCAAATTTGCATTTTATTGAATGCAGTTTGTGGTTAAAAAAATCAAGTTGGCGTTTCAGAGAGTCAAGCTTTATTGTAGGAAATGAAGTTTTAATTAAAATAATCAGGTCTTTGTAACATCATTTATCGCTTTTATCAACGTACACCACACTTGGAGCTAGATTTTCCTGAAGCATCGGCTTGATGCCTGTTCAATCGTCTCGAACAAACTGATTGGAGGTACGAGAACTTTATTTTGTTATGCTGTGATCGCTATCTTTTCCTTTTTCTAATTTTCAGTAGCTTTGTTATTAGCCTCAGCTGTATTTACGCGCTTAATTTCGGAACCAGAGGAAGTCTAGCTACAAGAAGCTCTGCGAATTAAGTCATTTTTTCTCTGCATTTTCTCATGTAGAGCCATTTGAGCGACAGTGCAATTTGATATCTGAAGCAAATTTCTCTTTAAAGTCAGTCTCTTGCGGAAAAAAAAATTATGGCCAGTTCTTTCTTCTGCCTAGGTTGTTGTCAATTGCCAATTCTTAACATTGTCTGTGACCAGTTTTTACAAGAAAACTAAGTACAGTAGTTAGTAGTTTCTCCGATAACACTTTTAAGCAAGATCAAAAAGAAGATATGGCAAACTGGAGTAGTTAGGTAGCATAGCATTTCGTGCGGTAAAAGCAATTCACTCATTTCTGTCTAACATCTTGATACCTTTTCTGTATAGCAACTTTAAGAAAGATAAAATGGCAAGTTACGAACTGTAGCACTTAGCTAGGATAACACTTCCTGTGGCAAAAGCAGCTCTCTTAATTCTGCGTGTCATTTTTTTAGTTGATGTTACCGCCGAAGAACAGTATTTTATTTTTGTTTTTTTTTTTGATCGTGACGTTTCGTGTCAATGACATGAAGTACCTTGCAAAACTTTGTAACCACCCGGACGGACTCACGTGGAACTGATTTTGTAAAACTTGGACGTGTCTTTGGTTATTAAAAAGTGTTAAAATCAAATTTGTTGTCGTTATGCGAGTTCATTGGGGACTAAAGAAGTAGCGGCAACATTTTCTGGTCCTTCGAGCCGGATTAGAACGAGCGAATCGAAGAATTTGGAATTTGGTGTGGCGAAGATTTTGGAATTTGGTATGGAATCGACCGAAGCGACTGATGGCGGTCGCCATCTTGGCCATTTGGATTCAGCTCGTACTGTGAGTACTAACATTGTTACTTTAAAAAACAAACGGGCAGCCGTCAAAAGAAGGATCACGAACACGTTGAAGAAATTAGAGTCCACCATCGAACAGTATGGTCGAAAAGCGATTATACGTGGATATGTCAACAACTTGCAGGAATATCTTAACGAAGCGAAAGGCCTCAATGATGAACTCGTCTCAGTGATCCCAGAGAACGAGCACGAAGCCGCAATAGATTGGTATGAAGAACAACTCGATAGAGTCGAAGACGCTAAACTTCAGGCCAACGCACATCTTGACGAGCGGGCAGAGGAAAGTTCTAGCGGATTAAGCTCGGTGAAATCATGGAAAACTTCTTCGACAAGAAATGTCTCCCAAGCGGCCGAAATTCGCGCCAAAATTACTTCAGCAGAAATTAAAGCAAAACAACTTGCCTTGGAGGAACAGCGAAGAAGAGAGGAGTTCGAAAAACAATTGGAGGTTAAAAGGAAACTTGAACTTGTCCAAGATGAAGCTCAAAGGCTAAAATTCATGGCTGAAGAAAGAAGAAAGACTCAGGAAGCCAAGGACGAGGCTGCACGCCTCGCAGCAGAAGCAGCAGTGTTGCAAAAGGTACAAAATGAAGTTAATGATCCGGAAGCTTTGTCTAATCGATTGCTTGATTTTGAGGATGATTCATTGAAATTTGTTCCATCATCTAATCTTGATGAACCGTTAACAATAATTCCTCCACTACTCCCTGGTTTGTTGCAAGGAACTGGAGCAAATCATGGAACTGCATTGCCACCTGACAACCCTACAAAAGTTGTTACACCTTCACCTTTGTTACAACAGCCAAAGTCAGCTGTTTCATTTATTGCACCTCAGGGCACGAAAAAACCTAATGAAACATTGCCTTTGTATCACTCGTGGATTGGAGATTTACAAAGTGGAGTACAGCATCCAGCTTTAGCTAGTACGGACAACCGAAAAACAACCATTTGTGGTCATTCTACTCGTGACTCTCTTCCAAAGTTACGCCTAAGTAAGTTTGATGGTGACCCTTTACACTGGTCTGATTGGTCCTCAATGTTTAAATCAATTGTTCATGATGCTAATCTGTCCCTTAATGGCAAAATGCAGCATCTTCAGAACTCTGTTATTGGTAAAGCTAAGTCTGCAATTGAAGGATATGGATACAGTGGAGATTCCTACTATGAAGCACTGAAAGAACTGGAATCCAGATTTGGCAAACCTTCCCTTGTTGTGAAAGTCACACTTGACAAACTGAAAAAAACAGCTCGATTACAAAATGACAAACCTCAAGAAGTGAGAAATCTGTCAGATGTTGTGTCAACTACTGTGTGGACATTTAAGAAGTTTTGATATGAAAGTGATCTGAAAGCGGAAGCTAATGTTTCCCTTGCCGTTGACAAACTGTCCCAGGAGCTCAAAATCAAATGGAAGGACAACACCAAAGCTACCAAACTGGAACGACCTAGTCTTGATGACTTCAGTGTGTGGTTAAAAGGTCAGGCAGATATTTATGATGATTGTTGTTACCCAAAAATGTCAAGTAAGTTTCCATTCCAACCTCATAAGAAACCTCGGTCTGGTGGATCAAATGGAATGACTGAAAAACAGAACACTTTCTCAAGTAACATTTCACCTCGCCCCAGGCCAACAAAGTCCTCTTGCATTATGGGTGATGGGCAGGAACACAAGTTATCTTCTTGTCCCAAGTTTAAGGCTCTAAGTGTGGAAGAACGCCTAAATGAAGTACAGAAACATAAGTTGTGCTTTTGTTGCCTCAGTCCTCGACATTGGCTTAGCAATTGTTCAAATCAAAAACAGTGTGGTGTAAATGGGTGTACGCGATCACACAATGCTCTGTTGCACAACTTGAGAAATGTTTCGGTGGAAAGCAGTGATGCAGTGTCTGCTATTAACCCAGTAGCACAAGCCGAAGTTGGTTCGTCTACTGAACATTCTAACACATCTCACAGAAGCAGTCACACCTCTGTTCTGTTACAAGTAGTACCAGTAACCCTCTATGGTCCAAAGGGATATTTCAACACATATGCTATGCTGGACACAGGAAGCACTTGCAGCTTGCTGTTAGTAGATGTTGCTGGAAGACTTGGTTTGGATGGTCCTTTGGAAAGTGTGGTCTTAAATGGAATTCAGAAAACATCTGAGCTTATGACAAAGCGTGTTAATGTACAAGTCAGCCGATTGAATGACTTTGGTACCCAATTTGATGTGAATGGAGTTCTTGTAGTTGATCACCTGAATGTGCCAGAGAAGAAAGTGAAACTTGATGAGCTACAAGAAAGATGGCCACACCTATCAGACTTGGAGCTGACTGAAGTCGCTGGGACTCAAGTCACTTTGCTCCTTGGTAGTGATGTCCCGGAACTTATTGTTCCCCTGGAAACTCGACATGGTCCAAAGGGTTCCTCTGTTGGTGTTCGCACTAGGATTGGATGGACTGTTACTGGTCGCTTACTTGGCCATATTCAAGAATGTGAATCTGTTTGTAAAGTTCATGTGGCGACTCCGGATGAGGAACTCAATGACACCGTAAAAACTTGGTGGCGAACAGAGAACTTTGGTTGTCGTTATGACAATGATACCCAGCGCTCAGTTGAAGATGAAAGAGTCATGAAATTCTTGAATGAAAGTACACGTAAGGTGGATGGTCGTTATGAGGTTCCTTTGATTTGGCGTGATGACAAAGTCAAACTTCCTGACAATTTTGCTGCAGCTGCTCAACGTCTGAATTTTCTGGAGAAGAAGCTTAATCGTAATCCCGAGTTGGCAGAAAGATACAGGAAAACTATTGACATGGATATGGAAAAGGGATACATCAAAAAGCTTACTAAGGAGGAAGCAACTGCACCAGCCATGCGCAAATGGTACCTTCCTCACCACCCTGTTCTGAACCCCAAGAAACCTGAGAAGGTTCGTCGAGTATGTGATGCCACTGCAAAGTTTCAAGGCTCATCATTAAACAGCCAACTTCTTAGTGGCCCAGATTTGCTGAACAACCTTGTTGGAATTTTCATGAGATTTCGAGAAGAAAAGGTTGCGCTTTCAAGACACATTGAAGCGATGTTTAACCAAGTTGCTGTCCCAGAAGAAGATCAAGCTTCCCTTCGATTTCTGTGGCGTCAATCTCCTGAATCATTGACAGAAGTCTACCAGTATGTGCGTGACATATTTGGAGCCAAATGTGCGCCAACCTGTGCTAACTATGCTCTGTTGAGAAGTGCAGAAGGTAATGAGAAGCAGTTTCCGAATGTTGCCTTTGCCGTAAAGCGAAACTTTTACATGGATGACCTTTTCAAGTCTGTTAAATCAAGTGATCAAGCTCTGGAGCTACAACAAAAACTTGTTGAAATGCTAAACAAAGCAGCTTTTCACTTGACCAAGTGGATCTCTAATGAGACAGAAGTGATCGAGCGAATACCAGAATCGGAAAGAGCGCCCTCTATCAAGGTTGTGGAGGAAAGCATCGTAATGCCTATGGAACGTGCTCTTGGTGTCGTTTGGGATACCAGCTCAGATTGTTTTGTCTATGAAGTGGTGAAGAGAGACATTGCGGACACGCGTCGGAAGATTCTGAGCTTGATAGCATCCCTCTTTGATCCGATTGGATTTCTAGCTCCATTTCTGGTCAGAGCAAAAATCTTCCTCCAGCATGTGTGGCAGTTAGGTATTGGATGGGATGATGCACTGCCACCAGAGTTTCTAAAGGAGTGGTCCAAATGGCAGGAAGAGCTGGATGGAATTGCACAGTTTCACATTCCCCGTTTCTATCGTCACATACCAGACAACCCGTCTGTTATTGACCTTCACATCTTTGGAGATGCCAGTGAACAAGCATTTTGCGCAGTGGCTTATTTCAGATTCTGCTATGTCAGTGGAGCAGTGCGATGTGCATTTGTTACAGCGAAGACTCGGGTAGCCCCGAAGAAACCCTTGAGCATCCCAAGGCTTGAACTGCAGGCTGTCGTTTTGGGTGCAAGATTGGCTGCTGTAGTGATTAAGGAACATGATTACATCATTGATTCCACCTATTATTGGACAGACAGTAGTACTGTGTTTCAGTGGATTCGTGGAGTGTCTAAGCGCCACCCCGCCTTTATTGCTAATAGAATTGGAGAGATCCTGGACAACACCGAACCCAACCAATGGAACCACTGTCCTGGACAGATAAATCCTGCAGATGATGGCAGCAGGGGACTTCCAGTGAGCTCTATTACTTCTGGGAGTCGTTGGGTAAATGGCCCTGCCTTCTTACACTTACCTGAAGAGAGATGGCCAAAGGGAAATGCAAAGCTTGAAATTCCCAAGCCGTCCGATGATGACCCACAAGCCCAAGAAATGGCCATTACTTGGACTGGTGTGGTGAAAGGTTCAAAGAACGATTTCTTATCTCCAGCGAAATACTCATCTCTAACAAAGCTTCTCAGAGTAACTGCTTACCTGAAACGGTTTATATATAACTGTAAGCACCCCAAATCTGAACGTCACATTGGTTCTTTGTTGGTTGAAGAGATGGAGCAAGCTCGAAAGTTTTGGATCTGCGTTGCCCAAGCAGAATCCTTTCCTCAAGAAGTTGCAGTTCTCAAGTCGAAACAGCATGTTTCAAGGAAGAGCAAATTGGTATCTCTCTCACCATTCCTTGATGGGCATTGGATCATTCGTGCAGGTGGTCGAATTGAGAGAGCCGATATTCCATTTTACAGTCGTCACCCTGTGGTACTAGCACCAGATCATGTGTTGACCCGTCTCATCATCATGAACTGTCACGAGAAATTGAAACATGAAGGAGTGGACCAAGTACGAAATGAGTTGAGACAACAGTACTGGATCTTACGCTGTCGTGCTACAGTGCGAAAGATTCTTCATCAGTGTTCTTACTGCAGAAGGCGAAAAGCGAAACCAGAAGCCCCCTTGATGGCAAGTCTACCATATGATCGCTTAAGTGTTGCACCACCATTCTCGAAAGTTGGCGTGGATTTCTTTGGTCCTCTTAAAGTGAAGCATCTTAGAAAAGAGGAGAAGAGATATGGTTGTCTCTTTACTTGCTTGGTGACTAGAGCAGTTCATTTGGAGGTTGCATTTGACTTGTCAACCGATTCCTTCATCATGTGCCTTAGGCGGTTTATGGCTCGAAGAGGTAAACCAACTGTGATTTACTCCGACAATGGAACAAACTTTGTAGGAGCAGACCGTGAGTTACGTGAATGCATCGATGGCTGGAATCAGCATAAGATCGGCAGTGAGTTGAGCCAAGAGGGAATTCAGTGGGTATTTAACCCGCCTGCCGCACCTCATATGGGAGGTGTATGGGAGCGCCTCGTACGATCATGCAAGAAAGCCCTTAATGTTGTTCTACAGAAACAAGTTCTTACTGATGAGGTGTTGCTTACCGCCTTTGCTGAAGTGGAATGGGTTGTGAACAGTCGTCCGCTTACTGAAGTCAGCTCGGATGTGGATGACCTTGAAGCTCTGACACCGAATCATTTCCTCATTGGAAGAGGATCTCTCAACTTACCGCCCGGTATCGTTGACGACAAGGAGTTGTCAAGTCGCAAACGTTGGCGACAAGCACAAGTGGTGGCAAATCATATTTGGAGTCGTTGGTTAAGAGAGTACCTACCTGGTTTGATTACTCGAAAGAAATGGACTCAAGCTACTGTAAATGTCAAGGTCGGAGATTTGGTGTTAGTGGTTGATCGGGCAATTTCAAGAGGTTTCTGGCCCCTTGGCAGGATCGTAAAAGTCTTTCCTGGACTTGACAGTATTGTAAGATCAGCAGACGTGAAAACGAAGTTTGGAGTAATGAGACGCCCTGTGACAAAACTTGCCGTCCTTGAAGAGTGTTCGACCAACTAAATCGGGCGAACACGGGGGAAGGATGTTACCGCCGAAGAACAGTATTTTATTTTTGTTTTATTTTGATCGTGACGTTTCGTGTCAATGACATGAAGTACCTTGCAAAACTTTGTAACCACCCGGACGGACTCACGTGGAACTGACTTTGTAAAACTTGGACGTGTCTTTGGTTATTAAAAAGTGTTAAAATCAAATTTGTTGTCGTTATGCGAGTTCATTGGGGACTAAAGAAGTAGCGACAACAGTTGATTTAGGCATTTCAATTGCTCCATATTAGAAACAATGCCGCAAAAGCGAACCGAAGCTGTTCTCTAACCAATCTTTATTTTTTTGACATTTTTCGCGCTTTTGATAAACGTCGAGTGTCCTGATATCAGTTGGCTCGACAAAGAAAAAACTGGCATCAAAATGGCTACGGATGAAATAAAATCCACCACCGCGTGAACCAGAAAAGAAATGGCACTTGTTTCATACAGTTCTTGTAATTATATGATTGCGTGAGTTGAATTTAATGTAAGCCCGTTTAACTTCCTCGTTTGTTAAGGTTTTCCCTAAAATAAATTATTTAAATATTCAATTAAGGAAGAGATTATTGGAGAACAGATAAGACCTATGTCAAACCATTTATTTCCTAAGTATATTTTCGCTGATTTACTGAAAAGCTTACGCTTATCATTATGACTGATAGGCGACTTTGGTGACATGTCATTAAATACTGACATGAAGAGTCGAACTAACATGGAGAATCATGTAGCATGAAGGACTGGCTTTAATATCAATGTTTCTAAGCAAAACTTGAATGGTTTAAATAGCAGGAAAATATCTAAACGCACGATATTCAAAAATCTTGCTGTGTCCTCGACGAAAAACAACATTTCCTTGAAGACAAAATGCAATTTGTGGTAGACAAGATTAGCGTAAACAAATATGACGCCTCCGCCGAAATGATTGTAAGAATGGCAGTGAGTTGCTAACATCACCACTCTTGTTAGCGCCACTTCCATATCAATTTGTCTTCGTTGAAAAGGAGAATTAAGGTACGTTTTTCACTTTTCTTTCACAATCAGTAATAAATATAGTCTTCAAGGCGAATAACATCGAGAGAGCGATTTTCTCATATAGTGGACCACGAGTCACCGTGATCTTTGTATCGGTGGCACAATAGTTCTGTTTTATTATACTCCTGTACGACACCTTTAAAACCCCAAATAAAAGAATCACGTACGGCAAAGGTTAAGAATACAAACTAATTCTCTAAAACTTTGTAGGATTAAGTGCAACTTTAGACACAGTTTCTAAGACAGCTCTCGTCGCACAAAAATATACCCGAGAGGCTGTACTAGAGTGAACACTTCCTGAAGAAAAGAAATCCACAAAAAATCATAACACAACAAAAATGGAAATATCTAGAGAGACAAATGGGTAGTGTGGTGAACCAAATTAATTAAAAGCTTTTAAACACGAGGCTAACAAAGCTCCTAAATGTTATTGTTGCTAGAGCTGAAACATTATCGTCATTTATTTCTAAATTTGTAACAGCGTTATAAAATAATGCAACAACTTCGGTATACTCCCTCGCCTCGAACAACACTGCAAGCTATCACAAGTCTTGAGCCCTCGCATTTCACAGTTGCACGCGATACAAAGGGAGGGATATGAATATTAAATTAAAGGAAAGAAGCCGAAAACAGAAAATAATATTTATCTTAACGCTCTATTGCACTTTTTCATGGTGAAAACAGCAGCGTCTGGCAACCACTTTATCTTAATCAGAGTGTTATTTTAGGTGTCTACGATCAAATTAAAATGGTCTGTCAAAGTTTTTGATGAGTTCTAATGTTTATTTTCCTTGCTTCCCTTCAGTGGATTTAGCTTAAGGCTAAATAATAAAGAAAGAAAGAAGAGAAACAAAAACAACAACAACAACAACAACAACAACAAAAACAAAGAAAACACACAAAAAAACTGACTCTTTCTTCCTTAGTCGATGAGCAGGTACCTTAAATGTATTTAGTTTGCGTTCGTCGAAAAGATTTTGTCTTTACTCGATATGTTATCAATCATGTATTAAATTACCGAATTAGTGTATGTATTGCATCTGCACCAACCTGAGTATTTTAATTTCACTCAATTCTTATTCTTACTATTGCTATTTTTTTTTCTAACCATTACTACCACATCATACATACAGCAGCGAGTTGCATTAATCTTGAAAGGAAGGTCAATTTATATCTGCGAACAGCTTGACGAAAGGCTGAATCACAGGGAAGGGGGGGGGGGGGGTGGGGACACGGCTTTACTTTTAATTCTGATCCATTCAGTGAACGCCCAGTTAGTAATGTAAAGTTAGTAATTGTTAGTAATGAAAATTAGGTCGTCTAGTTTTGCTATCTTTACATTAAAAAGTCTGATCTCCTGCTTGAGCAGCTCTTATAACATCCTGTTTTTTTTCTGTGCCGAAAAGCGTTAAGCGAATTATTTTGCCGAATATTCTTAAACATGGTAGAATCTCCTTCAATACGGCATTTTTTTTTCACTTTCGTCCATCGTGTCCCTGCAGAAATATAACATAGCTCTCGCATTTACATATCTTTGCCATTTTTGTTCAGTTGTGCCAAAAATACGTATATTTATTACGCCTCTGTTGGTCAAAAATACGCTCGTACTTCAAGGCTGGCAAGAAAGTCACTTACTATATAATGTACACAATGTCGCTGTTTAAAACACCATTTGGAATTAAGTACATTAAGTTCTTAAATCGCAGTTCAAAGCCATTACGCCGCCACAGCTAGATTCCTTTGGGATTACGTGTTCCGCATTGTGTGGATCTTTACACAAATTACGTCAGACGGGCATTGCCGTGATCAATTACAGCCGGCTTGCCCGGCAACCTTAAATACACCAAACAAGGAGAAATACAAATCAGACTACACCCAACATTGGGATTTCCTCCACGAGATGATCTCGAATATTGCATTTGCGCGATGAACATTGAAAACACTCTGACTCCATACCTGCAATGGTAAATAATGGTAATTGAACTGAGTGGAGTGCAATTTGGTCTGAAATCATACGCGTGATTTCAAAATCGAACGAGCGCGCAGCGCGAGTTCGATTTGAATTCACAAGTATGATTTCAGACCAAAATTGCACGACACGAAGTTCAATTGCCACTTTATTAGATCTATTTTGAAATCGCACAATTTTATCGCCTTAATTTTTAGACTTTTGGTGTGTTGTTCCAGTAGCCGGTTTGTTAAAAAAAAAAGCGGAACCGGAAACGCCTTTACGTCTCATTTAGTATGTAAAACGATGTCATGTGACGAAAACTCATCCGAGCATGACAAAGAAACAAGCGGTTTTGAAGTCAGAACGAAAATAGTCTGCTTCAGGTATAAAAGTTCAATTCTCGTCGCTTGAATCAATGATGGAAGGTCTTTCTTTCTTCTGTGGTTGAGGCTGAGACTTTTCATTGTCTTTGGAGAAGGAATTTGAAGGTGCATCCTGCGTAATTCTGCGATGGATTTCTTTTGAGTTGGGAAACTCCCTGGAGTGCACGATGCCCAGTGGATGGTACGTTTTTTTTCTTTCATACCGTTTAATGGCATGATTTTAAGGGAGTCCAGCTCGTTATCATCTCCGTTTCTTTTTGTGACCTCGGCGAAGGACTCAATACTCAGGACCTTGTCAAGTTCTTGCGGCGCCATTTGTTTCAAGATATTTCCAAGATGGCGGGACTAACACCAGCTTCGTAAGACGTTCATTCATTCACTGTTTTGTGGAGCGGGGCGTATTTTGACTATGTTTATTCACAGCGACAGAGTTGAGCTCTTTTGTTGCTTCGTTTGAAACTACCAGAAACCTGGAAACATCTACCTTCTTGAGATGGCCCTGAATTTGTTGTTGTGTGGTTTTCGTTTGTTTATGTTTTACTGGACTCGGTATCATACGGTTTTTGACCAGATGTTGAAGAAAAATCGCCAAAATATTCGTCAAAATGGACACTGAAAGTTGGAAACTTCCATTAAAGTTAGTGTTCAGCCTGAAGGAGCTGATAATCGTCATTTAGAAACTGTAATTAATTACATTCGTCAAGTTTTTTGGAAAAAAAACACAATAACAACAGAGTTTTGGCAATACTAGTTGCTAAATTCTCCACACAATGGCTTTTTGCCTTTCATTTTCCTGAAATTTTATTGTTTACTTTAAACTAATATTGAAATCTGATTTGTTGTTTTGTTTTACTGTCCCATTCTCAATGGCTGAGAAAAAGATGCGATTTAGAGCAAAAAATAGTGCGATTCGTGAATAAATCGCACCATTGAGAGCCAATCAGATTGCAAGGATAGCCAGTGATTTCAAAATGGATTTAATAAAGTCCGAAACCGTGTTTTTTCTTTTGTTATAAACTGTTAATATTCATTGTCACTATTGCTTCGGAATAACTTTACCGCATTAGGAAGGAAAACAGTTCACTTTTAATTGATAAATTCATCATTACCTTTAACCAATAAGCGTTTTACTTTAATCTAGTTGCACCCCATTGAGTATACATCAGAAATTAAAAAGAATTTAATTAAAACACATTACTTCTGCCTTTTAAAATTTGTGCCTTACATTAAGAACTTATCACTGCCTTTATTTTACTCTACCAAAATGGACTCACCAACACGCAAATCAATAGACTGGTACAATTCTGAGGAAGTGGCGTGCCACAAAATTTTCAAAACATTTTTTTTTTACAATTTTATGTCATCAGACGCGAGTATTCACTAGCATTACACTCTTTCTTTCTTGTATAAGAACACATTTTATAAGAATATCGAGGCTAAAATTTGCGAAATTTTAAGAATATCTTAGAAATAAACCCGAGGCTGGGATTTTGGAAAGAATATAAATTTGTGTGATGAAAATTTCTAAATACAGTACAATTATATGCTTTCAGCTAAACCGTATAAAATTCTTCCTTTCTCTAGACGTCAAAACTAGCCAAAAAGCGACAAAAACAGCACCAGCCGTATGTTCGATGCTAATAACATTTCGATAAGAAGTTATATGCGTTATATTAGGCTTAAATACCTGCAGGCTGGCTCCAAAATTACTTCAACACCATCGTGACACCAAATATATTCAAAAGCAGCAGTGTCATACGCTATGATCTAAGAATATTCACAAGAATATTTTCAGCCTCAAATCGGCGGAAAAATAAGAATATATTTAGCTTCGGCCTGTAAAAAAAACAATGTTCTTATATAGACACATGCTGGGTGTCCTGTACGACTCATCTTTACCAAGAACAAACTCGGCGAAAAGTTCCCGATCAGTGAAGAAGAATATATCTATCCTGAATGTCAACTGCCAAAGTCTACCGGCTAAAAGAAAAACATTTCTTCATCTGATTAACGATGCAAAACCGGATATAATTATTGGAACTGAATCCTGGCTATCTCACGAGCACAGCAACAATGAGTGTTTCCCTACAGTGACCTACCAGGTAGAGAGGAGAGACAGACCAAACGACCCTCACGGCGGGGTGTTTATTGCTCCTAAAAAAGACCTAGTACTAGTGAGAGAAAGTAACCTGGAAACAGTTCTGTAATATAGAAGTCCGTACGAATCTGAAATTACAATCGACAAGGATATAAACTTCGTAATAACTTATTCTCTTGATTATTTCCAATGTCACACCACATCTGTGATTATCTAGCGGTGAATACTGAACTCTTTTTTGGTGAATGAACTGAAGAATGTTTTTTTTTTTTTTTTTTGGTATTGTTATTATTAATTATCATTATTAATTCTATTTTCTTGCACCTTGCATAAACTATTAGCGGAAACTAAACGGTGCGCCAAGACCAAACACACTGCTGTTTATACTTCATGATCTTGATCTTGGTAGTTTGAATCAAACTATTCAATCTCTTTTCTTGCAGATAATCAATGTTTCAGTGACAGCTGATTCATTGCTGCTGGTTTAAATTGTAAATAGCTTTAATTCTGTGTGGCGAAGATATTTTTTAATATGTAGATGATGTCTCCAGTTATGTTTTTGTCAAGCTAATTAAAATTCTCTTTCATTCACTCAAAGGATAATCTTGGAAGTTTAAAACTAGTAAATACCATTACTTTATGATTTTCAGTTCGTATTTACAGTTTATTGAAATCATAATCTGTGTAATTTACAACAGAGTATTCTTTTTGCGAAAACACCCTTTCATTCGGTGATGCATTAGCGCTGAAGAAAGATTAAACCCCGTCCATGTTCATACTACGACGGAGAAATTTAAGAACGCAGCTTTATTTCTACGGTTTGGCTTACCATCCACAACAATCCGTCACGAAAACGGTAGAATATTTGAAAATGCCGGCTTCGCGGTTTAGTGTGGAAGGAAAACATTTTGACAACGGATCTTTTCGAAATCGATGAAAACGTTGTAAACATGTGATTCCCATCCAACTTTTTACTCAAACACAAATCCAAAATGACCGTCGATTGTTTCGTTTTTTTTTCAAACTGTTTCTCTGGCATTGTGTGGACGGGACCCAAGAGCTAAACCAAAGGCTGCTAAAACTAAACAAAGTTAATGGAGTTCTTAGAACTGTTTAAAAACTGAGTCCGTTAGCAGACGCTGTTTTCCTCGGGTTAATCACTTCTACTAACAGCTACCATGCTACACTAGTTACAATCGCACTAATAAACTAAAAATAAAAATTGAATTTACTTTGATGAATTACAGATCCGGCAGTTGCGTCAAACAATTGACCAGTGTGAAACAAATGACGTCTATATATGCAATGTAAACTTCAATAAAAATAAGGCAGGGCGAAGCTTATCAAATTGATCCGCGCCCTTCGGAAATTTTACCGCCTGTGTAATGGGTTTTATGACAGTTTTGCACTCTATGTCAACACACGAAAGGCAGGCATCTCCTCTCTAACAACAGCCTTGGCATTGTGCTTCGTATTTTAAAATTTTCAAGGTACGTAGGTTCAATTCTTCATTTCTTTGCTCAGAGCCTCGTTATAACAGTATCTCCGTGTGACTGAATTTTCTGAATTTACATATATCGTAACTGAACTTCAGCTAGAGATCTTGCTAAAAAAAGATCTAAAATTCATATTCATTTGTCGCTTGTTATGTTAATGAAACAAACCTGCTAAAGTGTTGATTTTGTGCAAGAACCTCATTTAACAAGAATTTTCGGGAAATTCCAAGTTACCCTCTTTTTTATATATTTATATAAGAATTTATTTTATAAGAATATCGAGACTGAAATTTACGAAATTTTAAGAATATTTTAAGAATAAACCCGAGGCTGAGATATTCAAACATAATTTCGTGTGCTGAAAGGCTTTATATTTTAAAATAAATCATATAAAGTTCTTCCTTTCTCTCAACTTCAAAATCAGCCATAAAGCAACAAAAACAGTACTAGCCGTATGTTCGATGCTAATAACATTTCTGTAAGACAATATGGGCTTCATATTAGGCTTCAATACATACAGACTGGCTCCAAAATTACTTTAACACCATTCAATCACCAAATACATTCGGAAACAGAAATGTCCTACACTATATGATCTAAGAAATTTTCATACGAATATTTTCAGCCTAAAATCGGCGGAAAATTAAAACGACAATATTCAACCTCGGCCGGAAAAACAATAGTCTTATTAAAAGAAGAAGAAAAAAAAGAGTGTAGGAGCTAAACCTTTAGACCATAAGCTATCGAGAAATTTACAGATCTCAAATTTCAGCTGCCAGTTACAAAGTGCACTACTTCTCAACTGAGTTGTCGGAATTGTGCTTTGTCCGTGATAACTTCCAAACTTTGGCAAAAATAAGAATTTTTATGAAACTTCTGGGAAGATATATAGACAGAAAACCTTTTATTAAACCGAAAGTTTACAAAAATAAGTGCTAGAATTGCTCAGCTTTAACCAGATATACAAATAAATAAATGAAATGACTAAATGGATTTTTTTTGAGTTTTTTTTTCCCCATTTTTATCGTCCTATTCTTGAGCTTTTAATAGAAGAAACCAGTCGAAATTTCAAAAGTCACCCTATTTCTTCCTTTTCTACACTAAGGTTTGTAAACTGATATAGTCACAGCCCCTTCTAAGTGCCAACACGTGTACAAGACTGCGTTGTGGGCCATTAAGAAGACAGGCCTTTCGGTAGAGATCCTGATTCTCCAACAACATACTATTAACCAATATACCGTCTCTTCTTCACTCATCATTTCCTACGTGTTATTCATTTTCAGTTGTCGATCTATTGACTCATTTTCACCCATTAGAGTCGAAAATACGTCATGTTTTCATTTTTTCGCAAACTGATATATTAATTAATCGACACAGGAAATATTTCGGCTACTGAGGTGAAAGTTGCAATTCCTTACAACTGAGTTAAGACTTCCTGTAGCAATTAAGCGTTTGCTTTGAGCTCGGTAAAGTTTGGTTAACTGATATCATTACAGCTCTATCTAATTGCTAAGATGTACACAAAACTATATTGCGCGCCATTAAGACGACAGATCTTATTGATGAAGACAATTTGAGTTTTAATTAAAATATGAATTACTAATTTTCCATGCGTACGCATGTTGGTGGCAAACGAAATACCTTGTCTTTTTATTCCACTGGATAATTGTGTGCAAAATGTTTCCTTCTACCATGTTACCATCCCTATAAATTTGGAAAAACAACTTTTTTCCCCTCCATAAAACCTGGATCGCCTTACACAGGACCACAGAAACGCTTAATTCATGCCCGTTAGAGCATGCCTACATTAATTTAATGGTGGCTAATCGGGTCCTTCAAAAACCATCGGTCTCGCAAACGTTTCGTCGAATTTTACGGGTCTCACAGTCCTTTTCTTTTTAGCAGTTATGTGCGTCTCACAGTCTCGATTTTACTCACGAAGCTCTCTCGGAGTCTCGATTTTTTGCAAGGCGAAGAGAGTGTCTTTAAGTCCCCATTTTTATTGTTTATTTTTATAACTGACATCTGAGAGTTTGAACATTAGAATAAGTTGAAGTCTCGTAATTTGAAAGTCAAAATGTCTTTGGATGTAAAGAAAAACGCAGGTCTTGCCTTCTCGCGAAGTGTTGCATTTGCCATTCACCGCCTTTTAATTTAGCCCGCGTTAAATTCAACTGTTCAAGAAGGTTTTCAAAAAGTCGTTTCATTTTCGGCAGCCCACATTGCGCCGTTTTTAAGCATCCGGGTCGGTCGTTTTCCAATTTATCCGTTAGCGTTGAGAGAATTTAAATATATATTTTTTAAATTTTGTTCTGTTTTTATTATTATTGTTATTATTATTATTATTATTATATTTTTGTTTCTTTTTGTTTTCTCTTTTCATACATATTATATGCCAAAAGATCATGCTCTAGATGACACCGAACCAACGAGGAAAACCCTATATTCAACACCTCCCCGTAAAAAAATAGAGAGAGAGAAAAGAAAGAATGAATAAAATTTTCCCTTCATGATACACCCCAGAGTTAAACGATACAAAATTACCTTTTTCAGTTTTGTGTTTTTTTGTAATCTGCAGAGTTGAAACTTGCATTAGGAAGCTAGATTTTTCAAAGTTTGCCCCAAAAAGGGTTCTAAGTAGAGGAGTAGAGGATGATACACAACGGCGCGAAACAGACGACTTGCTACTCTTGTCCGCATGACTTCGTGCTGAAATAAATACAGTACAGCGCTTTTAAGTGCTCTTGGCGTACTAAATCCAGCAGTTGTCTCAAATAGATGACCAGTGTGAAACAAATGACGTCTATAAATGTAATGTGAACTTTAATTAAAAAAATAAAATAAAATAGGGCAGGGCGCAGCTTATCAAATTGATCCGCGCCCTTCGAAAATTTCACCGCCTGTATAATGGGTTTTATGACAGTTTTGCACTCTGTGTTAACACACGAAAGGCAGGCAACTCCTCTCTAAGAACAGCCATTTTTAAGGTACGTAAGTTTAATTCTTCATTTCTTTGCTCAGAGCCTCGTTATAACAGTATCTCCGTGTTATTGTAATTTTCCGAATAAACATATATCGTAACCGAACTTCAGCTATAGATCTTGCTAAAACCCATCTTCATTTGTCGCTTGTTATGTTAGTGAAACAAACCTTTTTAAGTGCCGACTTTGTCCTAGAACCACATTTTAATTTTCGGGAAATTCCAAGTTACCCTCTTTTTTTATCTATTGATATAAGAATTTATTTTATAAGAATATCGAGGCTGAAATTTACGAAATTTGAAGAATATTTTAAGAATAAACCCGAGGCCGAGATATTCAAACATAATTGTAAATAAAATGAAAATTTTATGTTTTAAAATAAATCGTTTAAAATTCTTACTTTCTCTAAACCTCAAAATTAGCCATAAAGCAATGAAAACAACACTAGAATAAGTTGAAGTTTTGTAATTTCCATTTCCTAGATCCAAGGAAACTGCCCTATAAAACTTTTCTTCAATCCCCAACAGTTAATCTGTTCTTGCATTATTGGCTTTATTTGGTAAGGTTAATTACGACTCTCAGTTGTAGCTCGGCGGCTGAAATTTATTCCGTTTTCTCTCCTTTCTTCTTCACCTACAAGGACAAATTAGAAAAAAACTAAGTAAACGTAGTTAAGTGGCAGTCCCGCTAAAAGCGGTCCACTCGACTTCGGGACCAAAAGACTGAGCCCCTTAAGTTTCTGGAAATCCCATGCAAAATACTAACGGCAGAGGTTGGATTTTGTATGTCATTCCAAGTGACCGATCTCCTAGAACTTATCATGCTTAGAATGTAGCTGCACTGTAGCCAACGAAAAACAGCTCTCCATCACCAACTTTAGCTAAGCGAGGTCATAAGTGTAAAAAGAAAGAAAAAAGAAAATAAATCTCTATACAGTAAGTACCTCAGCTTAGTGTTTGTAGATCAGAATTCTGGGTTCTAATAAAGCAGAAAACGAGTTGTTGTCACTCCAGGTTGTTTAGTGTAATTTTAGTTAGCTCTAATTAGCCCGACCTGTCATGACTGTCGGATCATATGCAGGTGGCCATGATAAGAGTATTAAGTGGCAGTCCCGCTAAAAGCGGTCCACTCGACTTCGGGACCAAAAATCGTTTTCCTTCATTTTTTGTCAGTGAAAAGGGTTTGACACACATATATAAAAAAGCAATTTATTATTTTCCAATTCCTTCTTTTTGCTTTGCTACGAGCCAAAATTGAATTTTGGCCAAACTGAGGTTGCCGACCGTGATCAGAAAGGTAAAATTCACCGATTTTGTGAAGCATGCTACGTCGCCTAAAATGCAGCTCACGGAAATTCGTTTTCATGCGAATTTTAAGGTACATTCATTACTTTGCCTGACGAAATATGGAAACTTTTCGAAAAATTCGAAGCTTACCAGCGAGGCTGGAAGATACCCTACTCCGAGGCCTTTGATCACCTACTAAAATTTAGCCAAATTTGACGGGGAAAATCTCAAAAGTCGGGTCTAAATGAAGCCTAAAAAGCACACCACAGTAAATTTCATACCTTAATAAACCATTCTATAAGTTCAAACCGGCGGGTATCTCATTGGATTGCACGCGAGAACAGATTAAAATCTGCCACAGTCAGTATGTTTGCATAGCTATCGCTCGTGTCAAAGCTCATTTGCATAACCCTAGCACCCGGTGAAAATAAATCTTCTTCCCTTCAGGTTCGTTTGTTGAACTTCTGAGTAGTGGCAAATAGCTTCCCTTAATACTTGTGTACACTCTACATCCAGTTTTGAGGTGAAGGTTGCGTTAAAGTTGATCAATTCTCAAGACTTGCGCGACTCCAAAAGTAAATAATGGCGCCGGTCTGCAGAAATTAACCGTGGCCGTCGTCCTGACCCTTCAATAAGTTCTGCCGCAGAGGTAGCACTAGGAGAAGAAGAAAATCGTAAGTTTTCATATACCGTTTAAGGGCAACTGAATCCTGTACTAGTGCCAAGACTACTGGGAGCTTGAGGGCTATATGCCCGAATTTGAAAAACAACAACGAACACTTGCCGGTTGCATCGCTGGGAAATGAACCTGAATGAACAGGACACGCTTGAATGGAACTATGGTTTGCGATGAATGATGGGCTTTACTTCTGTTTTATGCTTGATGCTTGTCTTTTAGTGTCTTACACAGCGCATACAGTAAACTTCAGGATCTGTTTATCGGGCCGGTTATACAACGAAAGCTGCACCGGCTTCGTCAAAATGTCACACAAGTTGTAACCTGACCAATTATCCAGGTATCTGCATGTGAGGCCCCAAAGGGTAGGGTTTTTCAGTCGTTTGGGTCATAAAAAGGGTATCCATTTTGGCCATTTTGGTTATAAATTGGGTATGGTGTTAGCCCTCTAGCCTTGAATTGGGTATTTTCCTAAGCAGAAGCTACTTTTTCATCATTATCAATAAGACCTTCAACAAAAGCCCCTCATAACGTATGTTTAGGGCAACTGTGTCAGCCGCAACGGTCATAAATAGGCTATCGAATTTTTGGTCAGGTCATAAATAGGGTAGCAAAAAACGCAGATTTTGGTCATAAAGAGGGTAAGGGTTTTGGGAAGTGGGCCGCACACCCCCACTCAACTTTTCTGGAAGTACCCCCCCCCCCCCCCTGGGCCAATTACCAGGGGCCGAGGGCAAACTCCTACCCCGCGCGCGCCGATCATTAGATTTGGCAAGATTTTCTCATTTCAATATTGATAATGAAAAAGCCACCCATTAATTTTTTGGACTAGTGCAATCTTTTCAGTATGACCGAACGACGACAATCATTGGACCTTTTCAATTTTTATCTACCTTTCCTCGGAAAAATGTAAGGAGTTGCTAATACACGAGGGCGGAGGAAGCAGACATGGACCTAAAATTCACTTTTCCTTTCCCGTTATCAGCCGTTCGTTTTTCATAGAAACCACAATGGAAGAAAATCAAAAGATGGCACCAAGAAACCTTCCAAAAACCGTCCATATCGAAGCCCGTGCAGATGTTGAGAGGCAGATTTCTCACTTTTTGTTTATAGGACTACTACCCTTCCCATTTTTTCTGACGATACCAGAATTATTGGCCATAAAAATAGTTTGTCTTTGATTTCTCCGCCTCGCGAAGCAGATATTTAAGTAATGGGACGTGCACTCTTACTGGTATGGGACTCAAGTGACGGTGTGGACTTTGAACGTAATTGTCTTAAAATGCGATAGGCTTTTTTTATTTAAGGTGTTATATCGCATCCGGCATACGTCAGTGTTACATCCTCATGCTGTCTGTAAAAATCATAATGGCCCGAAGAAAATACATATTTGAGAACATTTCTACATATATAATGTATAGCGAGCATTAACATATGTGAATTAAAAGTAGTGTTAATGCAGACTTATATTCATAACCATCACTGAATAGGACCTAGCAGCAATAAAACAAAAGATGCAATTGAACCCTTTCGCCCGTAGTTCAGCAAACACCACTGGCCGTATTTTTTTTTTACAACAGAAAAGGTTTGGTGACAGTTACACTGTGACTTGACGCTACACTGAGATTGACGAGCTACTGAATCTATTTATAACACTCTTTATCCATGTCCTTTAGCTTACAAGTTCATTAAAGAAGACTTTCGCTCTCTGGTTTTGAGTCGAATTTCAAAATGATCTCACATGGCCTTGAGCATCGTGATATTGAATCCCATGGTCGGAGCTTATCGTTTAAAATCAAGGGCTCCTGCTGAGGGATGGAGGAGCGTATTTTGAATTGGGGGGTGGGGGGGGGGGGCTTACAAGCGAGCGCCATAGGCGCTTACTTGTAGGGGGTCTGGAGATATTTGTAACATTATTATTTCAAGTAATTTTGGCTTGAAATTGGGGTGAATAAAGCCCCCTCCCATCTCCCCCGGCTCCGACGTCCCTACTGCATTTGAAACAAGTTGACAATTATACCCCATTAATGACCAAATCGGCTGAAAAACCAGACCCTTTGGGACCGCCCATACTTACATAGCCCATATAAGGGAGTACTCTCCGGGCACCAACGCTTGAGTCCCATACCAGTAAGAGTGCATGTCCCATTACTTAAATACATGTTTCGCCAGGCGGAGAAATCAAAGACAAACTATTTTTATGGCCAATAATTCTGGTGTCGTCTGAAAAAATGGGAAGGGTAGTAGTCCTATAAACAAAAAGTGAGAAATCTGCCTCTCAACATCTGCACGCGCTACAATATGGACGGTTTTTGGAAGGTTTCTTGGTGCCATCTTTTGATTTTCTTCCATTGTGGTTTCTGTGAAAAACGAACGGCTGATAACGGGAAAGGAAAAGTGAATTTTAGGTCCATGTCTGCTTCCTCCGCCCTCGTGTATTAGCAACTCCTTACATTTTTCCGAGGAAAGGTAGATAAAAATTGAAAAGGTCCAATGATTGTCGTCGTTCGGTCATACTGAAAAGATTGCACTAGTCCAAAAAATTAATGGGTGGCTTTTTCATTATCAATATTGAAATGAGAAAATCTTGCCAAATCTAATGATCGGCGCGCGCGGGGTAGGAGTTTGCCCTCGGCCCCTGGTAATTGGCCCAGGGGGGGGGGGGGGGTACTTCCAGAAAAGTTGAGTGGGGGTGTGCGGCCCACTTCCCAAAACCCTTACCCTCTTTATGACCAAAATCTGCGTTTTTTGCTACCCTATTTATGACCTGACCAAAAATTCGATAGCCTATTTATGACCGTTGCGGCTGACACAGTTGCCCTAAACATACGTTATGAGGGGCTTTTGTTGAAGGTCTTATTGATAATGATGAAAAAGTAGCTTCTGCTTAGGAAAATACCCAATTCAAGGCTAGAGGGCTAACACCATACCCAATTTATAACCAAAATGGCCAAAATGGATACCCTTTTTATGACCCAAACGACTGAAAAACCCTACCCTTTGGGGCCTCACATGCAGATACCTGGATAATTGGTCAGGTTACAACTTGTGTGACATTTTGACGAAGCCGGTGCAGCTTTCGTTGTATAACCGGCCCGATAAACAGATCCTGAAGTTTACTGTATGCGCTGTGTAAGACACTAAAAGACAAGCATCAAGCATAAAACAGAAGTAAAGCCCATCATTCATCGCAAACCATAGTTCCATTCAAGCGTGTCCTGTTCATTCAGGTTCATTTCCCAGCGATGCAACCGGCAAGTGTTCGTTGTTGTTTTTCAAATTCGGGCATATAGCCCTCAAGCTCCCAGTAGTCTTGGCACTAGTACAGGATTCAGTTGCCCTTAAACGGTATATGAAAACTTACGATTTTCTTCTTCTCCTAGTGCTACCTCTGCGGCAGAACTTATTGAAGGGTCAGGACGACGGCCACGGTTAATTTCTGCAGACCGGCGCCATTATTTACTTTTGGAGTCGCGCAAGTCTTGAGAATTGATCAACTTTAACGCAACCTTCACCTCAAAACTGGATGTAGAGTGTACACAAGTATTAAGGGAAGCTATTTGCCACTACTCAGAAGTTCAACAAACGAACCTGAAGGGAAGAAGATTTATTTTCACCGGGTGCTAGGGTTATGCAAATGAGCTTTGACACGAGCGATAGCTATGTAAACATACTGACTGTGGCAGATTTTAATCTGTTCTCGCGTGCAATCCAATGAGATACCCGCCGGTTTGAACTTATAGAATGGTTTATTAAGGTATGAAATTTACTGTGGTGTGCTTTTTAGGCTTCATTTAGACCCAACTTTTGAGATTTTCCCCGTCAAATTTGGCTAAATTTTAGTAGGTGATCAAAGGCCTCGGAGTAGGGTATCTTCCAGCCTCGCTGGTAAGCTTCGAATTTTTCGAAAAGTTTCCATATTTCGTCAGGCAAAGTAATGAATGTACCTTAAAATTCGCATGAAAACGAATTTCCGTGAGCTGCATTTTAGGCGACGTAGCATGCTTCACAAAATCGGTGAATTTTACCTTTCTGATCACGGTCGGCAACCTCAGTTTGGCCAAAATTCAATTTTGGCTCGTAGCAAAGCAAAAAGAAGGAATTGGAAAATAATAAATTGCTTTTTTATATATGTGTGTCAAACCCTTTTCACTGACAAAAAATGAAGGAAAACGATTTTTGGTCCCGAAGTCGAGTGGACCGCTTTTAGCGGGACTGCCACTTAATACTCTTATCATGGCCACCTGCATATGATCCGACAGTCATGACAGGTCGGGCTAATTAGAGCTAACTAAAATTACACTAAACAACCTGGAGTGACAACAACTCGTTTTCTGCTTTATTAGAACCCAGAATTCTGATCTACAAACACTAAGCTGAGGTACTTACTGTATAGAGATTTATTTTCTTTTTTCTTTCTTTTTACACTTATGACCTCGCTTAGCTAAAGTTGGTGATGGAGAGCTGTTTTTCGTTGGCTACAGTGCAGCTACATTCTAAGCATGATAAGTTCTAGGAGATCGGTCACTTGGAATGACATACAAAATCCAACCTCTGCCGTTAGTATTTTGCATGGGATTTCCAGAAACTTAAGGGGCTCAGTCTCGGCATTTTGTGTTATTTTGACCACTTACAAAATTATTTTTAAGGTGAAAGAAAACAGAAAATTGTAGTTTACTGAAACACCAAAGAGATAATAATTTACCATAAAGAAACAGGATGGTCATAATGGAGAAGATGAACACGGATTGCAAACGACCAACATGAAAATATTTAGGCTAAACTTCTCAAGATGAGAAACCGTGACGTAGCTCCTTTAAAAAAACTTTTCGTTGCTGGGTACGTTATTTTGATTTGCCGCGAAATGAATGTCTGGCGCCTCATGATGTGTGGTATCAAAGTGATACAGGAAATTGTTTTGAGCATGTCTTGAATCAGTTCTCAATAGTAAACGTTTCATTATTCACTGATTATTCGAGTGATGGCTTCATATTACACTCGAATCAAAACGGTGCGCATAGGCCGCCAGACGCGCGAGGTCAGAAAACAAATATATTATTGTCTGTTATCTTAATCTTAATCTGTTAGAGCAGGATATTTAGCCGATGGGTTGTATAAAAGCTTTTATCTGCTCAAGATATATTCGTTAATGGGAAATGTTCTCACCGCAATCCCTTTGAGGCGCGGGCGGAGAATATCAGCTAATATCGAGGATGTGTGCGTTTCTCTGTGTAAAGCTTGGTTTAAACAGGTTCTGTCATATAGTGTAGAGATGAATACAAAGGTTTTGTAGCTTCGGGTTGTTCAGGAAGGAAAAAACAAACTCTCCGTCGCCATCATTTTTGTATAAGTTGCAATTTTAATATATCAAAATTGGCATGTTAACTACGGGGACCGTTGACAACGGCTGAACAATAGATTTGCCCAAATTGAATAGTTTAGATGCATGGTTAAACTAAGGATTCCGCTAATACTGAAATATACCATTTGTTGGTGTCAGTTTTTACTCGTGGATATGTCTATATCCACGGCATAATGAAAGGGGTTTTGCCTGCGAATGAGTCACCTACTCATTTGTAACCGGAGGACATACTGAATTTGAACATTAGTAGGTAATATTTGCACTGGTGTTAGGCCTACTTCACACTAGCGACATAACTGCGTATTCGCTTTATGTCGGTAATACGAACATCGACATATAAAGGCATAATGAAAATATCCTTATGTTGTTTTGTTCATGCTGTTTTGTTGCTAATATGTCGAAATGTGAACATGTTCACACTACAAACATAACGAGGTGACGTCCTTCTTATGGCGTTATGTTTATGCCGTTATGTAGACTTGCTACCAGTCGGCCTTCGCTTAATTAGTCATCGCCCTCGAGCGAAACGAGAGACAGATCTTTGAGCGACGAAGTCGCTGATTGAACAATAACTAATGGCGGTTAAAAATGATAATTTGCATATTGTTAGTTACACGCACTCATCGGGTCTTCTCTGACATCCATTTCTCTTCTGATCTAATTAGCAAATAGTATTTTATCTAAAAACAATGCGTTATCGGCAGGTTACACCAGGGAATTTTAAATTATCTGAAAGGTTCGCAGCTAAAGCATCTGAACTATGTAAACAGCTACGAATAGCTTTGAGATAACCAGCAAGCAAGATCAATTGTTTCTAAGACCTGCTTGTTTTTTTTGTTTTTTTTAATTTTTGTTTTCGTTTTTGTTTTCTTGTTCTTTAACTTTTGTTTTGTTTTTGTTTTTACTTCTTTTTTCGTTTCTTAAAGTTTTGTTTTGTCTTGTTTTTTTGTCTTTGTTTTTCATTGTCGTCTTCGTTTTTTTTTTTTTTTTTTTTTTTTTTTCTGTTCAAAAAAAGAATAAAACGCAAACAAAAATTAAAAACAAGAACGAAAACAAAAATGCAAAAGGTTAAGGGAGTGTAGACCATCGATCATGCTTTGCTGGCAGTATCCATGACCTGACCGTTGTGTTTTGCTCGTCAAGCGTAATCACACATCGATTACTATAATCTCTACTACTACTTTATTGCTTGTTCACTTGTCTCAGGAGAAGAATATAGCAAGTACAAAGGTCACAAAGATTGCAAGTAAAGTCAAGGATTTTTTCTTCATCTTCTTTTTCTTCTTACTCTTTGGGTTTTAATATTGTGTGAATAGTTCGTTAACTTGTAAGAAGCTGTTGAAAGGTCGTTGTATAAATAAAACATATCATTTTCAGAGCTCTCAAGCCTCACGCAAACGAATGTAATCTTATGCTCTTAAAGCGAACCAATTATTTCAAGGAGCCCGCAAGAGTAGCCTTATTTGTGTTGAAAGTCTGCCTACGGCCCTGAACTTCCACTGGTTTCGAAAGCAACGAAGGAATTATTTTCACACTCTACGATGATCGTTTTGTTGTTTGCGTGTTCTGTGTTTTATTGTGTGAGGTTTTCGTGTTTGAGTGTGATATAAACTCGACAAATGTAGACATATTGCATGTGAGCTCCTTTTGGCGAAGGGAAAATATTAGAAGGGACCCAAAAAACAAAAATGAAAACAAAACTTAAAAGAAAAAACAAACACAAACATTAAAAAAATTAAAATGGTTGGTGACCCTTGTGAGCTGCCGTATTAAGAATCATGAAGCATGCTACATTACTTGAATGTTTTGGATGTAAGAGAGCCAGGTACAAATAATTGCCAACCGGCGGTTTTCGGCACTTTTAACTGAATTCTTAGCGAGGTTGTTAAAAGGTTGTTAAAAGGTTGTTAAGAAGTACACGAACTAGACTTGACGTTTTCAGGAATAGCCCCAGTTTAGTTAGGAAACGATTAATTCGTGTTTCATGTCTGACCTAAAGGAATGCTTCACGGTTCAACTACAAGAACGTGATACCGAAAACATCTGGATCATTCTCAACTATGTAAACACAGATAACAAGAGGTTATAACCTCGGCTATTATATGTAACCACTCTAGCTTGAAATGTGTTACTAGTATACTTTAAGGGTAGTGAATATAGCCAAAAGAATGATGAAATAATAACAGCAAACAGTAACAGCAGTTTGCTTTAGGTGACCACGGTCAGTAAAGGAGAGGTTTTTTTCCCGGAATACAAAAACAGCTGTCTTCAACTGACATATTAAAGTATCATGGTAGGTGGATTGACAGTGTTTGGAAATCGCGCTCTTACGCTGGCGCTTTGAAAGAAAAGCACATCAACCTATACATTTTCTGAAAACTTAATAGTTATAGAATACAATCATTTCTCTTAAATTTTCTAAGAAGCTATTGTCGCAGTGATATCAAAAGAAATACCTAGAACCACGGTTTGGCTTAAAGTGGTTCACTTTCGCACGTGAATTATCGGAGCGGTGCAATTAACATCGGGTGTCGGCGATTTTTCAGATATGGGTTGGGTTTTTTTCTACACCCTTAAAGTTTGATATTCTCAATGCGGACGTTTCCTTCTACTAAAGAGGCCATAACTTTGAAGCGGAATCGAAATTACACAAAGCCCGACACTCTTTTTCGAAGAAGGTATGATTAGCTGTTAAACATCCCCTCTACACTGACAGATGTCGGCATGGGTCAGTTTGCTACAACAATGGTTATGACAACTTGAAATAAACAGATGTCTACAGTTCTGGCGCGGAAACCCGTCGCAGTGAAATCGTTCGAGAAGCAACAAACGACTAGGAGCTTTATACAGGTTTGTATTGTAAGTGCCGTCGATCGGCGACATTGGTATTATGTTGCTCAAGGTTAGGCTTCTTCGTTCTCCAGACATTTTTTGAAACCATGCCTCGTGAAGCCAAAAAGAGGAAATCTCGAGATCCACATCGTCTACATCTATATCTGCGCTTGACTCCTCTCTCCTTGTTGAAGTTTCGGAATCGCGTCCGTTCTCCAGGAACTTCGTGCGACTAGGACTTGTTGTAGTTTGTCCTTCAGCTTCATTGGAGGGACTAGCGTCCTCGAGTTCCTTCAACCACTCTTCTTGGTTACACTGCGGACAGTGCGACTCCCCCGGGGGGGGGGGGCACAGCCATATATGGGCTATATAGGTATGTGCCGCTTTGAAGGGTATGGTTTTCAAGCAGTTTACTTTAGGATAGGGTATATAAATCAGAGCGTTTGGGTCTAGGATAGGGTTTAATTTTTCAAAAAACTGACTAGTTGGTTGAAGATTCTATCTAGACTAAGGAAACCAGGAATTGCCGCTAGAAAATATAAAAAAAAAAATCAGCAAATCGGCAAGTTTAAATTTACGCAAATCAGCCTCAACAGTGTCGATAGATGGGGGGATTTAGGGAGTTTACTCTAGTATATGGTAGCAAAATTCAGCTGAACTAGCTCTGCCTATAGGCTAAGGGTTCCAGGGTCCCAGCGGCACATCCCAAGCCAGAAATTCCCAAAGTAGCACCCACCCCCCCCCCCCTCCACGGGCTGCGACCCACGGTCGCTCAGAGCCAAAGATCTTGTTCTACCAGATTTTGGCCTCTTCGGCTTCTACGAAGACGAAAATGGGCAAGAAGTTTTCTTGCGTTTTCGTCCTAACACAAAGAAAATTTGACAAGAACGAAAGCTAACTTGGGATGAAACAACCAAATCGAGGACAGTTCGCGTGTCACTTTACACGTGACAACTGGCGGTGAATTTTAATTAGAGGGCGCCGTAATGGGTTCATGAGATTTCCCTTTACCTTAAAAGTAAAAAAAAGCTTTTTTTCCCCATTCTTTTTGCAAAATATTTATCTCAGGCTTCTCCATTTGAAAAGCAAAAAAAACAAACAAACAAACAAACAAACAAAACAAAACAAAAAAAAAAGAGACTTTCGCATTTTTCGTAAAAATCCACCTACCATGATACCTTCGCGCCAATTGTTTCTGCGCATCCTTACTGCACGCGCAAATTCACACGCCCCGTCATGCATCGATGCGCGCGCTGAGTGATAATATAAACAATCATAGGGCAATTTCGAGGAAAAGGTTGTTATTCATCGTAGTAGATGCAATAGTAAAGTGTATTATCGGTTGTCTCACGATGTAGTCACTTGAGATGTAGATCGCGATGTTTCGACTGCTTACTTCTAGTCTTCTTCAGGCGATAAGGTCGACTGATTGCACGGTATCATTAATATCACAAAGATCGGCTGTGATTGGTGCATTTTGATCCTCCTATTGTTCCATTGTTCCGGCGAGTAGCTGTTCCCTCAGTGGTCCGCTGTTGTACCGTTCTCCTGTTGTTGTGTTTCTTGATTGTGGGTATCCATGCTTCATGAATTTCAATTCCACTATCCCTATTGATGTTGCTAGGGTGAAGTCTGATGTGAATAGCTCCCTTGACCCTACGTGTGTACCAGTGAGGATCTCGATCAATAAACTTGACCTCATTCCAGATAGGATAGTGGCCGGTCTCGTGGGTGTGTTCAGAAACGGCGGAGGTCTGGGTACGGGCGAGTCGTATATCCCTGTCGTGTGTATTGATCCTCTCCTGCATAGATCTCCCTGTTTCCCCGATGTAGACTTTGCCGCACTCACAGGGAATCCTGTAGACAACACCATCTTGTTTAGCCGGATTGACGGTGTCCTTTGGTCGCACTAAGTGTGACCGAAGTGTCGTGTCGGACTTAAAGACGGTGCGAATGCCTTGTTGTTCTAGGCAGCGGCGGAGAGACTCCGAAACTCCTTGGACATAAGGTAAAACGGCGGTGGATTTAAATTCTGCGACAGGCTCTCATCTTGGGGTTGTTCGTGCCTTTGTGATCTTCTGTACAAAAGAGGAGGGATATCCGTTAGAAACAAGTACAGATGACAGATGTTTCTTCTCTTCAGCGATTACTGATGGTTTGGTCACGAGACGTTTAGCCCGGTCGCACAGACACTTCACAATACCGCGCTTTACTGACTGAGGGGTGGTGTGAATCATACGATAGGTACTGACCAGTATGTGCTGGTTTCCTGTAGACACTGGTGGTAAGGCGGCCATCAGGTTCTCTGTAAACTGACGTGTCGAGAAAGGCGATCTTGTTGTTGTTCTCGATCTCCATGGTGAAACGGATTGATGGTTGTTGACTGTTCAGGTGTTGCAGGAAGACGTCAACTCTATCCCGATCCAGGATGGTGAAAGTATCATCTACGTAGCGTTTCCAGATCTTAGGCTTGCAAGGTGCAAACTCTATTGCTTGTTCTTCAAATATCTCCATCTAGAGATTAGCAATAACCGCGGATACAGGGCTCCCCATGGCTGCGCCGTCTCGTTGTTCGTAAATCGATCCGTTGTACTGGAAGTACGTAGATCTTAATACGAAATCCAAGAGGTGCGCGATTTGAACTGGTGTAAGTGTCGTGCGGTCAGCCAGGCCTGCGTCGTTCTCCATTTTTTGTAGCGCGGCTTGCACGGCGTCCTCGATCGGTACGATGGTAAACAGTGACTCTACGTCGAAAGATACCATGATCTCGTGGTCCTGGATCGCTTCACTGGCGATGGTGGAGGCGAAGTCAGTCGAGTTCTTCACTGCGAAGCTCGAGTTACCTGCCAGGGGAGATAATACGTTAGCCAAGAAAGCAGACAGGTCGTATGCAAAGGTGTTGACACACGACGCAATTGGCCTAAGCGGTGTGTCGGCCTTGTGGATCTTCGGCAAACCATAGATTCTAGGTGGTTGTTTGTGTCGGGGTCTGATCTTATTATAAAACGCCTCCGATATGTGCCCACTCCGTTTCAGGGTCTAAATTTCGCCGTGATTCCTACGAGCGTCCCAGCCACCGAGATCATCGCCAAGATTGAGTCAGCAGTCAAGCCACTAGATGCGGAGCGAGCAGACACAGTCAGGAGATCCGTCAACACCATCCTTCAACAGGCACAACCACCCACGCCCAACATCACGAAGGAACAGCAGGAGGCCCTTAAAGGCCTAAAAGAGGACAACTCCATCACCGTCCTTGCGGCCGATCAAGGTCGCGCCAGCGTAATCCTGGACGCTGACAAATACCACGCAAAAATATGAGCGCTAATTCATTCCGGACCGCACCAGCTGCTCTACAAAGATCCGACAGACCGCTTGACCCTGAAGCTATCTGAGAAGCTGCTAACCCTGAAACGAAGTGGGCACATATCGGAGGCGGTTTATAATAAGATCAGATCCCGACACAAACAACCACCTAGAATCTATGGTTTGCCGAAGATCCACAAGGCCGACACACCGCTTAGGCCAATTGCGTCGTGTGTCAACACCTTTGCATACGACCTGTCTGCTTTCTTGGCTGACGTATTATCTCCCCTGGCAGGTAACTCGAGCTTCACAGTGAAGAACTCGTCTGACTTCGCCTCCACCATCGCCAGTGAAGAGATCCAGGACCACGAGATCATGGTGTCTTTCGACGTAGAGTCACGGTTTACCATCGTACCGATCGAGGGCGCCGTGCAAGCCGCGCTACAAAAAAATGGAGAACGACGCAGGCCTGGCTGACCGCACGACACTTACACCAGTTCAAATCGCGCACCTCTTGGATTTCGTATTAAGATCTACGTACTTCCAGTACAACGGATCGATTTACGAACAACGAGACGGCGCAGCCATGGGGAGCCCTGTATCCGCGGTTATTGCTAATCTCTAGATGGAGATATTTGAAGAACAAGCAATAGAGTTTGCACCTTGCAAGCCTAAGATCTGGAAACGCTACGTAGATGATACTTTCACCATCCTGGATCGGGATAGAGTTGACGTCTTCCTGCAACACCTGAACAGTCAACAACCATCAATCCGTTTCACCATGGAGATCGAGAACAACAACAAGATCGCCTTTCTCGACACGTCAGTTTACAAAGAACCTGTTGGCCGCCTTACCACCAGTGTCTACAGGAAACCAACAGATACTGATCAGTACCTAGCGTATGATTCACACCACCCCTCAGTCAGTAAAGCGCGGTATTGTGAAGTGTCTGTGCGACCGGGCTAAACGTCTCGTGACCAAACCATCAGTAATCGCTGAAGAGAAGAAACATCTCTCATCTGTAATTGTTTCTAACGGATATCCCTTCTCTTTTGTACAGAAGATCACAAAGGCACGAACAACCCCAAGATGAGAGCCTGTCGCAGAATTTAAATCCACCGCCGTTTTACCTTATGTCCAAGGAGTTTCGGAGTCTCTCCGCCGCTGCCTAGAACAACAAGGCATTCGCACCGTCTTTAAGTCCGACACGACACTTCGGTCACACTTAGTGCGACCAAAGGACACCGTCAATCCGGCTAAACAAGATGGTGTTGTCTACAGGATTCCCTGTGAGTGCGGCAAAGTCTACATCGGGGAAACAGGGAGATCTATGCAGGAGAGGATCAATACACACGACAGGGATATACGACTCGCCCGTACCCAGACCTCCGCCGTTTCTGAACACACCCACGAGACCGGCCACTATCCTATCTGGAATGAGGTCAAGTTTATTGATCGAGATCCTCACTGGTACACACGTAGGGTCAAAGGAGATATTCACATCAGACTTCACCCTAACAACATCAATAGGGATAGTGGAATTGAAATTCATGAAGCATGGATACCCACAATCAAGAAACACAACAACAGGAGAACGGCACAACAGCGGACCATTGAGGGAACAGCTACTCGCCGGAACAATGGAACAATAGGAGGATCAAAATGCACCAATCACAACCGACCTGTGTGATATAAATGATACCGTGCAATCAGTCGACCTTATCACCTGAAAAAGACTAGCAGTAAGCAGTCGAAACATCGCGATCTACATCTCAAGTGACTACATCGTTAGACAAACGACAATACACTTTGTTAATGATAGGGAAGATGGTCATTTCTATAGCTTTGCCTGGATATTTAACGATCTTGAACGTTCGGTGACCCCATTTGTCTTGTGGTGGATCATTTTCTCTACCGATTTTCCACGTTTGGCGAAAACATGAAGAAAATCTATCAATTAGAAGTTTGAATTTTTTTGCAAAATGCACCATTGAATTCCGTTATTTTAAGCTATTCATTTATCTGTGCGGCGGTTTCAAACGCCTCCGGGAAAGGGAAATCAGTGGCTACATCCATATCTACGAATTAATGACAGTTCCACTTTAATTTTAGTTTATTGATCAGTCGTGGCAGAGTTTGGATCAAGAACAGTACTGTTAGCTGCGCTTCTGTCTCGTTATTCGAAATAATTTGTAACATTTTCGTCGCAGCCCGTTAAAAGGCCTTTCATCACACTTCACATCTCTTTACTTAGCATAGACTTTCCAAAGACAGTGAATTATATTCAGATGAAACGTACTGGAACATTTAAAAAGCTTGCGAGACCGAGTGTTTGGTGAATGTTTAACTACTTGGCTGTGATACTGAAGGAAGTATTTGCTCTCAAAAACTACAGAAAATCTCGGTGGTAAATGTTCTAATGAACCAAAGTACTCTGTAAAATATTAATTATTTAAAACCTTCTCAAACAAAAACGTATTTAATACATCGGTTCAACTTACTACTAATCATGTCATGTACTTCCAATATTCAGAAATGATATCTTTGTAGCTTGATAAGAAACTGGTGCCTTATGCTAATTAGGCTAACATCGTAAACAATATTTCAAGGAGGCGAGCGGAATTGAAACGAGGGTCCTGTGGTAAGAAGGTGAATAACCACCCCCTCCCACCATCACCCTCCACCCGTGTCGAAGAGAATAGCAAACATCCACCACCACTGGGATCAAATAAATACTCGCAAAATTTCAAAACCACCGTAAAAATTACTTTTTTGTGTTTTCGACCTTAAAACGTTTAGTTTTAAGAAGTTCCTTCACTTTGAAAACATTTTTTGTTTTGTTTTAATTCACAGAACATGACAGACGATGATACCATCGTACTGTCTCTGACCGTGCTTTATGCGATAACAATGCTCGTAGCTTTGGTTGGTAACACACTGCTGATCTACATCGTGTGGAAGAAACCAAGAACAAGAAATCTGACAAGTTTCATGTTTGTTAACATGGCGGTGGCTGACTTGATGGTTGTTGTGTTTCAGATGCCTGTCAGCATTACTCACTTTTATGTCTCTGGAAGCTCTGAGTTTCTTCAGGTTTTTAGCTGCAGGTTTCTCTACTATGCTGTTTATGTCTCGACGATCGCCTCCATTTTCTGCCTTACTGTAATAGCATTTGATCGATACTTTGCTGTTGTGCATCCTTTCCGGCGGAGCATTTGGTTCAGGAAGCCTAAGATCATTACGCCAATTATTTGGATCTCATCCATGGCCTTGATGTCAATCGTACCAGTTGCTTTCAAGCTCATCCGAGGCAAGTGTCGAATTGAGGAATCTCTAATTTTGCCCTTCTATGCTTACTTTTTTGCTGTCGGCTTCCTCCTGCCCCTCACTGTCATCTCAGTTCTGTACACCCAAGTTGCTCGAAAACTGTGGTTCCATGAAGTGCCCGTGGATCATAACGTAAGTGAAAATCAACGAGAACAGGAAATCCCCAAGAAGAAATTCATCCGAATGCTCATCATTATTGTTGTGGTGTTTGCACTCTTCTGGCTTCCAGTGCACGTCTATCAGATGGACGAAGGTGTGAGCTTCGGCGTGAGCGGGCGTGGGGCGATGTGGGATCCTTATGTAATTATCTACATTTGCTACTGGTTCAGCCAGGCTAACAGCGCCATAAACCCTTGGTTGTATATTTGTCTGAACGGAAAGATGAAAGCAGCTTTTAAAAACATGGTCCTATGTCGCCAAGAGGAAATCACTGGTCGAGGACAAGTGACCTTAACCACCACCAGAAGAAGCAGAGAGAGTTCCACACTGAAATCCATGTTGGAAGCCAGAGTGTAAATAACAGTTCCTTCTTCACTCCAAAGGAGTTGCACAAGAACGCTTTGCTAAAAGCCAAAATGTAAAAAATAGTTTGTTTTTCAACCCAAGCGAGTTCTACAAAGAACTAAACGCTGGAAACGAAAATGTAAGTTATATAGTTTGTCCTTCATGCAAAGTGGGTTCTTCCAAGTACTCCTAGGTGGAAGCTTAAGTGTCAATACCAGTGCCCGTTTGTTCTTGACGAATTTGCTTTCGTCTTACTTCATTTCTAATAACGCTCCTTACCATAAATACTCACTGTGATTGGGTGCTATTAAGTCTATGTCGAATTTGTCGATAGCAGTATCTTACAAAGTCTCGCACTAAAACAAGTGCGGTACACACCTGACATGGCATGTACCTCATTCGTTTACAGCTGTTCATTACCAGTAGTTTAACCAGTGTCATTTGCAAGAGATTAGCTTCTTAGTTGAAAAACGTTTCAACAAGGAGGGATGCTCCAGGAGCGCTTCCCAGCGAAGCATTTCACTATCCTAACTAGACGCTCTAAGCGCGTTTACTCGGGCTTCGTACCACAGTATCAAATCGTACTTTACGAAAACGCGTATTGGACACAATGAAAGGAAATTAAAGAATCAGGATTTTTTAGCACAAGAGGTCCGCTTAGATATTTACTATTCAAGTTGCTTCGTTGAGTGTGTCCTCCTCATCCTATCGAAAGTTTTGAGTTTAAACCATTTTGATTCAAGAATGAAGCACAGCTGTCTACGCATTGATGGAGAAGTTGTTTGCAAAAAAAATTTCGAGGTCTTTTTACAACTTATGGCGATTACTTTGTACATGCTAGCAGAAATTGTACGAAGTTTGTTTACTTGTCGTGACGATCCGAGTAAATTGTGTAGCTGAACATCTTTGCCGTGTGGCGATCTTAGACCCTTTTCAAGAGTCATATCTCCTTTGGAGAACGGATAATCCCTTTCGACAGAGCCAAAACGAATCACGATAAACTCCTTTGCGAAAACAACAGTCCTGTGACTAGGCTTAAGGTTACCGTATACCTTCAGGGGTGTCTCACGTCCAAGCGATGTAGCGCGTCCGGTTTAAGATGTAGATACCTAAACCCCTATATCAAATTAAAGCTTATAGAGCTGGCTATCAAACCATACCAAAAATTTTGAAATAAAATGAAGTGCCGATTTTTTCACGGCCACTAAATGCGAACGTCCTAATCACCTTTTGGAAGCTACAAGTCAAAGCGAATTTTGTTTTTCGCCAATCTATTTTTTTCCTCGGTTTCAGGACAAAAAGCGCTAAAAAAAGCGTGTCTGCGTTTTTCCACATTCAATTGCAGTAAAAAGTTACAGAACATTTTCAAAATAGGATTTAAAAAATGTGAAGTGATCGTACAAAAATTGCTCTCGGAGAAAAAATATGTCGAAATAAACAATTCGCAGACACGTTTTTGTTTTTTATATGTTAATCTAGCTACTGTCCAAATTTGAGGGCAATCAAACAAATCCCCTTTGAGTTGTAACTCTTTAAAGTGTCTGCTTCAAGCGAAAAAATTTATTCGAGAAAACAGCACTAAGAAAAATCTCTTGCTTCGCAAACAAACTCCGCCCACAAACGCCTTGAACTGGGTTCTCAGATCACTGAGCCAATCAGCGCTTGGAAAATTTACTACCATTAACTCGCGGTTAAATTTACGCGTGAATCTCGAAAAAACCCTTGTGTTTCGCAATGCGCTCAAGGCGGAGAGATAATTTTTCTGTAGCTCGGTTTTTCTTGAAGCTGGTCTGGCAAAATGGGGAAGACGAAAAAGGATACGAACGCTAGAGTGGCTGGGCGACGAGAACAAACTGAACAAAAGAAAGCGCGGCGGAGCAAATGTGCATGGATAATATTCCAATGGATCTCAATGAGTTGGGCGATTCATCAGTATCGGACTCAACAAAAGAGTCAATGTAAACATCGCTGTTATAGCTGTCGAGTTCCCAAATTTTTACAGAATCTTTCTGTACTCTTGACTCGATCTTTTCGCCCGCTTGAAACGATAGCTATAGCTTCATCCGCGAGGCCAACTTTCGCTTCTTCACTCATTGATGTGTTTTCATTCGTTCTTCGCTTTTTCGAAGTGGTAAACAATGTTTTCCGTGGCCCATGTTTACTTATAACTTAATAGAATTACATCTAATACGAAAAATGCTTGGATCTGAATAGCCAGCCAATTCGTGGTATCCATATATTCCCGCGAAAGTAGTCTCGGTTGATTGCGTACGCGTTATAGGGCTGTCAATCAAGAGGGAACTTTTACTTCCGGCCGTAACGTAAAACCTCCATTTCTCCGCCAATATTGAGTTTTTTTCAATTTTGTTTTCAGAAATTAGAGATTACTCTTCGATCATTACTTTGAACCAAAAATCCAAATTTGAAGAAAATTGCCGATCTGAAGGTATACTGTAACCTTAAATTGCATTGCACATAATTTGCATAAACTTTCAAGTTGTGTATTTTGCGGATAACTTCCAAGAATTTGCGAGCCTTAACGCAGTTTATGAAGAAATATTCAAGCCAGATATTTTTATTGAATCAAGGCAGGAGTATGAAAAAGACTCTCATTTATAAGGGACTGCCTATTTTTTTGCCAGTGTTTTCGTAGATTGAACTCATACCGCAATCGGCTCAGTTGTTATCTCACGAGAACGTTTTGAGCGTGAACTTTGCTTACCTGGCTGGCTTTCAAGCAATATAATTCGTGGACCGACCCTTTCTGAAAACGATCGACATCTTTGCATGTGTGATGAACGTATAAGGCGCGATTCTTGCCAAAACTTTCTTCGCAAAACACCGCATTCTGTCACGAAGAGCGAGCAATGCCGCGTTTCTCGTCCCCAGTTTTTATGGTCTACGCATGGAACACCTGGAACCATGACCCTCTTTTGGCGACCAAAACGCTTGCATTTTATGACTCGGGCTTTCCTAGGGAAGCCCGAAAAATAACACATAGAGAGATATTACTCAGCAGGCAATTACTGCAGTAAAAACCTCGCGGAACTTTGTCATCCAATCAGAAATAAAGCTAAAACCAAGCATGACACGCTCGCACACCTTTTCCCGCCTTTTAAGTCGGCTACGTGTCTTGGCTTTGAGTTTTAATTGGTTCACTGGAGTGACTACTTTAGTTTTGTTGTTTTACGACTTTCGAAGAAAAACTACAAATAGTCTTAGTAAATGTGTCATCTAGCTTGTCTACAAAAGCTTTCGTTTTAGTTAAATGTCAAATAAAATACTAGAATAGTCAGTACAAGTAAATGCCTAATTTTGTAATTAACAGGTGACGGTTTTGCATATCTGATCTTGATTAGCATAGATTTTTACGATTTTATTTCTCCGCTTGCTCCTAAATTTTGGTGTCGATCGAAAATGTAAATCAAAGAATCAAGACAGTGTTTGACCACATTTCCAAAGGCCTCGAAGTTCGTCAAAAATACTCCGCTATGCGTCTATTTTAACCCTCTTTTGGTGTTTGCATAGGTGGTCAAATACGGTCGTTTTTGCCTGATATATTACAAATTGTTTATAGGTGCTGATGACATGACGTGCATAACGGATTAAAAATAAAGACATGGTTTATCCCTACGATAACCACCAACGTTTCTGATTCCAACTGCGACTGTGCTTACGTGGGCGCATGCAGTTTTAACATGTGTTGATAATGGATATTAAAAGAAGTAAATAAATGGCTATCGTTTCCTGCGAATTTACTGTGTGTACACTCGCGTGTTCCAGGAGGCGTTTCACATGCATTCTGCTAAGCGAGCTGCAAACGCCTCCGTGTTCTGAAGGTGATATGGAAATATGACTTATAGAAGGTTTGCTAGTTTCCGATGCTCAAAGAAATCTCGAAAGACATCCACATTAAATTTTTCGCAGACCAAGTCACAGCTGTGGATGTCTTGTAATCGAAAACCGCCATTTTCAGTGCCGAACAACTCAGTTTTGGAATCTCTACGGCTGAACGGAACGTTATTGCCAGTTCTGACATATTCGAATTCGATCTTAACTTTCCGGAATTGAACTTAACTTCACCACTTTCTTTCTTAGATACATACGGTATCTCAAGTTGTGCATGAAGTACATCGGTGCATCACTGGCCAACAAAATGCTTGTTGACAGATGTTATTTTATCGTTTAACGCCACGAGAGCTAAGAAGTGAAACCTACGAAGAAAAGAGTTAAATAATTCGAAACAAAGCAATTTTTTGTCACTAAAAACTTGTGTAAAGCTGGAATAATCGAATTTCACTCGCTGTATTTTCTAAATCAAAAAGGATTCATACGCCACGACTCTTCCAAAATAGCAACTTACAAATCCAATGTACCGTATGTATCTATTTTGTAGACAACGTGATAAACACGATTTGGTCATGCTCAACTTCTTTGAACGTTTTTAATGTAAATGGCCTACTGATGATTTGCCTCAGACATTGCCAATACGAATATCAATGTCCAAGCTCATGACAGTTAGAGATTTCTCTTCACCTCGTGCTTAGGTGACAGATGTAACTTGTATTTGCTTCGAGTGTCCATTCCTGGGTTCTCAGTAAATGCAAGGCCATGTAAAAGGGAAAAAAATTAAAAATAACAAAAACATCAAAAATAATCAGCCATAAATGATTGAACAATAACATCCAAGAGTAAACTAGAGTAGTAAATTTCTGTTTGAGATAACAACTCAAGACAGGCAATGATCATGATTATCATAGCGAAAATTCACTGAAAATGCATGAGATGGTATCCGATCCAGGATCCAAAAATTCTGAACATCGGCCAATTAACAAACGGATGACATACCCTCTACAAAAACAAATTAACAAGAAAACATTAAGATATAAAGGGAACAAAGCAAGCCATAAAAGTATGCACTTATCGTGATAAAAGAGGGTAGAAACCGGTAAAAATCACACCATCAACTCGCGCGAACATCTGACAAATCAAAGAAAAAGCCCCACCTTCAAGTCAGAGTTTGACCGTTAAAACGGTGGGGCCCGCCCATTTTCTTAAAGTGCTACTCTCGAACTAAAGGTTCACGTAAAAATAATTCACGATACTGATCCTTGTTCTTGAGGCCTTATGCGCCCCTTAGCATGAAATAGTTGGGTACGGTGAAGGTGGCTGATCCTTGTTTCCCCGCAAACGACCAAAAAAATATCCATATTAAGCGAGTGTGATAAACAAACGTTTTGAACATAGCATGATTTCTATTGACTAGTTCTGATTTAAAAAAAAAAAAAAAAAAAAAAAAAAAAAAAAAAAAAAAAAAGAAAAAAGCTTACCCGCAATTGAGAATTGGTAAATGTCTGGCCTAGACTTCACACTAGAAGCTCCTAGAAAATTTTCGTTTCATTCTCATAATGAGAAATCGGTCGAGACTGGCAACCTACTACCAACTTGCGACAAAAAATGTGTCGGCCATTGTTCCAACTGAGACGACATATGACTAATCCCTCTACTACATTACACACCTACAAACTGCAAACATCAAAAGCTCAGAAACTTGACGTTCGTCCGTTGGAGAGAAAATCCGAGCCCGCAACCCGCCCCAAACTCTCTCTTCCGATCGCTCTCTGTCAATTCTTGTGGCATGCTAATCTGACCAAATTTCGTCTTGCGTTCCCTGTGTCTCACCCAAGCGAGAATATTCGAGATTTTCGTGAGTGGTTCAGATTTTGTACTTCCCCACCCTGGAAGATTTTATTTGCAGGGACGAATGACGTCCAACAGTGATTTGTGGCAAAGAACCAACCAGATGCCTGATGATGCCAAGATCTTGAAGAGACGTTGGAGATGGATAGGCCGCATACTCCGCAAACCCCTAACCAGCATCAAGAGGCAAGCTCTGCCTCGGAACCCTTAGAGCAAGAGGAAGTGTGGACGACCACGGAACTCGCGGTGTTGGAAAAATGAATCAGACATCAGGAGACTGGGGGCTGAGCTGCAGTCAGCTCGAGAGGAACGCCCAGGACAGAGACCTCTGGAGAACTCTTGTAGGTGGCCCATGCCCCTGGAGGGTGTGACGCAAGCCAGGCGTGCGTCTATTTTCAAAGCAAGCAGCGTGAAGGTCAAGACAAAAGTGGTGGCTTTAGGCAATTAAGGAATTAAAAGTGAATGATGGTGATAGTCGATGACAGTGCATGATAGTTGGCGGCGGTTGTCACGCCGTTTGACCAGGACTTAAAAACACTTAAAATTAATCGCACCACTTTCTTGTCCAACTCCAGTCGTATGCGTGACTCTCGTAGACGTTCTTCACGTGCTCTCGTGCCCCTTTCCTCTTTAATCAATTCTCATCCGGTTAGAAGGTAAACCAACCCATCATTGACTCTCGTATACGACTATACAAGTATGCAGTTTCTTCTTGTTTTGTTTGCACTGTTTCATCTGGAGTATCCTTACTGTATCCTTTATGCCTGACCAAAGCATTACTACATCCAATGCAAGAGTAAACTACTCCAAGATTTTAACGATTCAAGTTTATGTAATTTATTTGAAAGAATCCTACTTTCAAAATTTCGTGAATAATGACTCAAGACTAACCCCAAAAAATGTTCCACAATATTTATTAGTTTTTCTTTGTTTTTTGTTTTTTTGTTTGTTTGTTTGTTTGTTTTTGGTTTGTTTTGTTTTGTTTTTTGGTTTTGTTTATTTGTTTTTTTGAGAAATGCAAATCTGACGGACCTGACAATCTTCGGAGGAGGTCTAAGCGGAATGTAGTGTTTCTAACAAATGCATCAATAAAGTGCGCCGTTTGTGACTATTCTTCAGAATTAGTTCCAGCAGCGTTGGTTTCATAACTTTTGAACGAAGCCAAAGTCATAAATAATTCCTGCTATTTTTACAAAACAAAACGTTCTCTAAATACAATAGAAGATTTAATTCAAATTTCTGTTTTTACTTTGACAAATGATGTGTATAATTCATGCTACGTAATTTCGATCAGGGTGTAAGTCAAACTAAAGCAGTGCAGAAAATGAATGCTCATTAGTGAAATTAAATCGTGACCTTGTTAAGGCGAAACAATGAACAAGATAGCAATTGGGTTATTCATTCTTCTAGTGATATTTACGCCGGCAGATTTCTCGCCGTACCGAGGTCTGTGCAATAGATTTGGGAACTTTGACATTCGCATTAAGGGTAAGAATTTTCATTTTACTTCTTTTTTTTTTTTTTCCTTTAAACAGCCTGAAGGGGAACAACATTAAAATTTGCTACAGGGGACGTTTCTGCAGGATAGAGTTTTAAATACAGAACTTTATGTCGGATCCACTTTCTAGCATATTCTAGCCTAACAACGATTTGTGAGTGGAAAAAAATTCAATGGACTGAAAATTATTTGTTGGCGAATTTAGTCAAATTCTAATTTCCGTTGTTTTAATAACTTCTTTGCTGGAAAAAAATTCTGTCTTGGCTTGAAATATTCAAACTACGATTCCCAATATTTCAACAACGAAATTAAACGAAAAATAAACGTGTATGCACACAACCGTTGGAGTGCTCGATACAAATATACATGCAGAGTGAAATACGAATTACGAATAAGATTGAGATTAATAGACAATTCTATCAGACAGTTTTAAATTAGTTAAGAAACTTTTACAAATTGGTTCAAAACTATATAAATTTCTAAATTCTAAGCAAACATGTACAAAATACTAGTATAGAAATTTGGTAAATTTAATGAATGTTGTTTAGGTTTTCAATGTAACTGGATGGAACAAAAAACTTCAACCTAGGCAAAACTGGAGTCAACACACGGTTAGGTGGTAAATCACAACAACGAGATAATTTGCAACATGGGTGAATAAGCTCTCAACGGAGTTTACGTTAGAACTACTCTTGCTTGTTATAAACTAGTCATATTTTAGCGGCCTAAATTGGTTAGCTGGTTGTAGTTGTCACTCAAGAGATAATCAACATTCTTGATTTGCTCAAAACCCATTCACAAAACAAATTAGATTTCAGAGTCTGTTTCTTACTCACGCTGGTTTTCACACTAATATTTACAAAACAAGCTGACATATAACAAATACTATTATTTGGATAGTTCATTTGGCAGGGACATTTTAGTACAGACCGCTAAGGGGGGTTGATACTGAATATAGTGGCATCTATACATCTGACTGTTTTCCATAATCCTGCCCGTTATTTTGGTGCAAAGTCTTAACGCGGTTTTCATATATTGGCACAGAATGTCCTAAATGATCACGGAATACCTTAGTTTGACTCCTGATGTTTTAGAAAGATCGACAGTAATTAGACACGCTCATTTTTCGACCTTTCTGGGTCATCCAGTCTTGTTCCGTTGAAATAATTATTTCAAGGGTACAAGGCTGCATGACTCAGAAAGGTCGAAAACCGAGCGTGTCTAATTTCTGTCGATTTTTCTAAAGCATTTAGAATCAAACTAGGGATATCCCTGAGCAGTTTAGGACATTCTGTGCCAATATATGTCTGAATTTATGAAAACCGTATTAAAGACTTTGCACCAAAATAGCGGGTATGTTTTTGGAAAATCGGTTAGAAAATGTACATAAATATGGCCATGTCGTACCGAGAGTGCTATCTACCTCGTGTACTCTTAATAGAGTCCATACCATGGCTATACAAGCCTTTGAAGTCGCTGCAAATGAGTCGAACGAGCCAAACAAAGCTAAATTAGAGCTTACATTGATCATTTGGTTCGCTGCGGCACTAATTTACACAGGCTTAACCTCCGCGATTTCACCTAAATGACCTCACTATGTCTTTACTGTGGGTTAAATTAGCCAGCCACGCTAACAGGAGCATGGTAAGAAGTGGAATCGGTTATTTACCTCTATATTTCAGCCAAAAAGTAGCCGTTACGTGACATTTCATTTCAATATCTGACCGGATTCGTAAACACATAGCCATAGAATTTGACTTGTCACTGATAATCTTGCTACAACTCTGTCCTAGAGCTAGCTTTCCACGAGGCTTATCGTAGCTCAAATAGCAGCAAATAACTCTCCTGTCTCTTTTAACATGAAATTGGAGTCTAAATCAACACGAACGTACAGATATCAAAAGCGCGGCGGAGGGCCAATCTATTGCTTTCTAAAGGCCTGCATCGTCCTAAGTGGACTGAACAAGAGCTTCCTATATCGAGAATCGTTTGAAATTCAAACAAACTAGGCCATAGTTAGCAGTAAGCGAACACTCAACATGTTGTCGTTACGTCAATTATCGTCCGGAAGCCACGCAAATAAATTTCTTCCGCGCTAGCGAATCACAGACAGTTCTGATACTTAGCTAAGCCGAGAACGCCTAAAATTGGTAAAACAAGGAAATTCTACTCACGATCAGCGCTTGAACTCATGTTCTTCTCTCTCCTCGTGGCCATGTTTTGCTCGCAAATAGCAATGTCCTGGATGTACTTCAATTTTGTCGAGCGCGGAATGGCACATCCAGATTTCAACACATTTTTTTTTTCCTAAGTCTTTAGCTACATCAAAGTTAAAAGCAAATGACGCCAACAGCAGCTAGAAATGTCCAGTCCATTGCACGTCGAAGCCCTAAATTGATGTGGCTAAAGATTTTTGCTGTCTAAAGCAAGCACAACATTATTGCCACAGGGCAAACGGCCTTCTGTTACGGGACTAAATGTGACCCGTACAGTTTACACATCTCCTCAGGCCCGCCTCACGTACGATAATGGACGACGCTTCCTAGCAAATCGTTAGTCTTGGGCTTTCATTGGACTTAATGATGTCCTTCGGGCAGACTTCCTTTAGACAGCAAATACAGAACGCTAATCGGTCGCTCCTTGTCAGAGTCACCGCGCGAACTGAATTCAGACGAGTGTAGCCTGGGCTAAACTTAACGCAAATTGAAAAGAGGTTTTTTTTTTTTTTGGGGGGGGGGGGGGGGCACAGAATGTCCTAAACTGCTCAGGGAATTCCCAAGTTTGACTCTAAATGCTTTAGAAAGATCGACAGAAATTAGACACGCTCGTTTTTCGACCTTTCTTGGTCATGCAGTCTTGTTCCCTCGAAATATATGTCTCGATTTATGAAAACGGTATTAAAGACTGAATCAGGTATTATTTGATTTATTTGTTTTTCTTTTATTTCTTTGTTTGTTTGCTTGTTTGTTTGTTTGTTTGTTTTTTCTGCTTTCGCTATGACAGCAGCTTGTAAATCGTACCTAGCATGAAATGTAGAAACTCCCAGCCGCATGTTCCATTTATTTAGGTTTTTTTTTCATTAGTTATCGACCAGCCCCCCCCCCCCCCTCCTCCCCCCAAAAAAAAACCTCTTTTCAATTTGCGTTAAGTTTAGCCCAGGCTACACTCGTCTGAATTCAGTTCGCGCGGTGACTCTGACAAGGAGCGACCGATTAGCGTTCTGTATTTGCTGTCTAAAGGAAGTCTGCCCGAAGGACATCATTAAGTCCAATGAAAGCCCAAGACTAACGATTATCTAGTAAGCGTCGTCCATTATCGTACGTGAGGCGGGCCTGAGGAGATGTGTAAACTGTACGGGTCACATTTAGTCCCGTAACAGAAGGCCGTTTGCCCTGTGGCAATAATGTTGTGCTTGCTTTAGACAGCAAAAATCTTTAGCCACATCGATTTAGGGCTTAGACGTGCAATGGACTGGACATTTCTAGCTGCTGTTGGCGTCATTTGCTTTTAACTTTGATGTAGCTAAAGACTTAGGAAAAAAAAAATGTGTTGAAATCTGGATGTGCCATTCCGCGCTCGACAAAATTGAAGTACATCCAGGACATTGCTATTTGCGAGCAAAACATGGCCACGAGGAGAGAGAAGAACATGAGTTCAAGCGCTGATCGTGAGTAGAATTTCCTTGTTTTACCAATTTTAGGCGTTCTCGGCTTAGCTAAGTATCAGAACTGTCTGTGATTCGCTAGCGCGGAAGAAATTTATTTGCGTGGCTTCCGGACGATAATTGACGTAACGACAACATGTTGAGTGTTCGCTTACTGCTAACTATGGCCTAGTTTGTTTGAATTTCAAACGATTCTCAATATAGGAAGCTCTTGTTCAATCCACTTAGGACGATGCAGGCCTTTAGAAAGCAATAGATTGGCTCTCCGCCGCGCTTTTGATATCTGTACGTTCGTGTTGATTTAGACTCCAATTTCATGTTAAAAGCGCTCTTAATTAAATTGTAGAATCCATGATTCAACGAAAAGAGGGTGAATTTAGTCTTCCTGGCTTCAAAAGGCATACAGGAGAGTTATTTGCTGCTATTTGAGCTACGATAAGCCTCGTGGAAAGCTAGCTCTGGGACAGAATTGTAGCAAGATTATCAGTGACAAGTCAAATTCTATGGCTATGTTTTTCCGAATCCGGTCAGATATATATATATATATATATATATATATATATATATATATATATATATATATATATATATATATATATACATATATATATTTAACAAATAGATTCCATGTTGCCGTGCGTCTGTTCAGTAATAGATCACAGATGACGTCAAAATGTGGTAAGAGGAAAAAAGTGGCACACGAGGCGATAACCGAGTGTGTCACTGATGTTCTTACCACATTTTGACGTCTTCTGTGATCTATTACTGAACAGACGCACGGCAACATGGAATCTATTTGTTTTATATAATAACGAAACAAACTACTACCGATAAAGCTTTTTTTATTTCAAAATCTTTCAACATAACTCGAAAACCGGCCCTTGCCCACTTTGGCGAACACGAAAAAAGCCATTTGACGTAATC
>NW_028301578.1:3965000-4012500 GCF_042242905.1 Orbicella faveolata | reverse complement strand
TGATGTAACTATAAAATTAGTATATAGCATTGGTATACATGTAGAGGTGCCTGATGTGAAGAGAGTGGTTCATATTGGTGTGCCGCAATGTACATTATGGAAGATTTTTTTAGGAAACTGGATGAACAATGCTCTTTTACAATTCGTGTTACTTCATGGTAATAAGGCTCTTCAGCCTGTTATACAACCATGTACAACAACACATCTTGCATGTATACTTTCTACTTGTTGTGGTTGATCAGAACATCAACCACATAGCTTTACTAATAACAAATGATGGTTCTATCTCCATCTCCTTGTTTTCAGTATTATTTAATGAACCGCAAGAGCAATATTCGTATTTAAATTATCCATATATGGTCATGTGTAGGTCCAGAAAATATCCATAATCCCCCCCCCCCCCCCCCCCTCCACAGAAGGGAGTAGAATTTCCTGGGGAGTGGGAGTTCTGTAAGACCAAAAAAACTTAAAGAAATGTGTGAAGCTTCATTGGAATTTCCAGAGGGGTGAGGGGGGCGGGGGGGGGGGGGTCTTAGAACAAATCCCTTTCGTGAGAGAGGAATGGATATTTTCTGGAAGTACACCATCCTTCGAAGAATTTATGTAGCGTTATTATGGTGTGAAAATTAAATAATCTTTCAAATGCTAACAAAAAGATTCGATCTTTTTCTTATGGGGATATCAATGTAACTCTGTACACCTATAACGTTTAATTTGATTACAGTAGAGATTCCACATTACATTTGAAAACCCACTTGTCTGATGATTCGTTCATCAGTTATATAAATAATTGTCTCTATATTTGTTCACAGTTATTTGCATGGATGATAAATTATTGTTATTTACTGATTAATGTTATTGTGACGGAATAAAGTTTTGCTAGTTGCAGTTGTTTCCTAACTAAAGTGGAGAGAGGAAAGGGCCTCGAATTTCAGCTATGGTTATCTATGGTTATTTTCCTTTACAAATCATTTCCACAAGTAAATTATTAAAAAAAAAAATAATAAGAAATTTGGGTGGGGGCTATCCCTAAAGCAAACGAAACTCTTGCCTGACCACAAAAGGTTTGTTCGTGTTTTTTGGGGGGAGAGTATAGGGGAGGTCTCAATAATTAAAGAGAGGGGAGCTGAAAAACAGATATTATATATATCTATAACAGCAGAAGCTTCTTAACAGGTAGTAACAGATACATAAAAATCTGTGGAAGAAACAAACTCATTTTTGGCAATTCAATATCGATACATTTTGGACTGCTAGAATCTGATCTGTTTGATCTTTCAGATAGAGAAAAACACACTCACCTTCCAATTTCCAGTGCCACATTTGCTTAGCAAGAGTGATATTTCTTCGTCTTTTCAACAGGCTCTAAGTTTTCTGTTGAGCTTTTCATAAAGAAATACAAACGTTTCTTGAAACCCACTGGCGATTCGAACTTAATTTTATGATTTCTTGGGGTATGGTCAGCGACAAAGTAATTGTTGTATTAGCTGGTTGACTCTCAGAGTTTTAAACGTTTCTTCCCACCTTCTCGGCTGCTACAACAAAGGACGATGATTACGATCGAGAATGACATCGCTGCAGGCGATGTACTTCTTTGGTTACGTGTAAATTTTTACGATTAGGAATGATCACCATTTGTTTTGCGTTTTTTTTTTTTTTCGTAAAGCGCGCCTGTGTCAACTGAGCGAAGGTGCCGCCATCCTGGCCGGAATTTTCATTTCATTTCTGCTGCGCATTCATTTTTTGTCAGCCAATGAAAAAATTCGAATTTTTCGGTGCGTCCAGAACTACTCGTCAACGACATTTTAAGACCAGTGGCACTGGGGACGAGAATGGTCCCGTCCTGGTATCTTAAGGTGCCTAACAACTCCAGATTGGGCTGAAACAACAATAAAAAATTCGCTGTTCTCATTCAAAGTTACAAAAGAGTTCGCAATGGCCAACATTTCTCGTCGTGAATATGAAGCTGCTTAGTTTCGAACACATTACAGATACCGCTGATGGATTTCCTTGTCTATTGCAACGAGTGTTTTGATTTCGAAGAGCGTGTAGCAGTGAAAACAGTGGTAATTCTCGTCTGTGACGTATCTTGGACTGACAAAAAGTAATTTATTTTCTCCCCCTCTAGCTTCTAATTTTAAAAACCAATCTTAGCCTTTGCAGAAATTGTTTTTGTAGTTTACCGAATAAAAACCAAGCGCACAAACACGGCAATGAAAAAGGAAGGAGATGCATGCGAGGTTCGTCTGCAACTCCCTTCAATATTTCAAATGTATGCATTCGCTTGCATCATAAATCAGACTTTTAAAGAAATATCAGTAGATTGGATAATCGTAAATTCAGCTATGAAGTTAAAGTCGCTTTAGTGAGTCGATCAACAAAAAACCTTTAGTACAGTGTTAATAACGCGAGAGAAGTCGCATCGTGAAAACACGGACTATCAGTTACTCGATTATGAGTCGTAAAACGGCAAATATCATATTTTTAGTTTCTGCGTGGTGACAAACAAAATACATTTCAAGATCTGTACAGTGTGTGCAAGCTGAATAATTTGAAGCTAACTTCTGTAATTATAAAGTAAGAAAGAACTCTTGTAATGCACCGGTCTGTTCTCTTTTTTTTATTGATGATAAATTTCGTCCTAACATTGTCAATGCAGTCTGTGGCTCCATTTGGCTACCCCTCGTGGATTCCTTAATGTAATTTGTTAATTAGAAACGTTCTAAACGGGCAAGGGACTGGGTATGAATATTGAAAATTGATTAATTTGAAAAACTGAGCCTGTGATCTAAAAGAACATGCAAGCGTTAGTAAGTTAACGAAATGTCTGTATTTTTGGTGCACATACAGAAGCTGTGATTGATGAGAGCGTTCTATGGTTTAGAAGGAGATGTGTCGATTGTAAATTTTCGTACCCAGTCCCTTGATCGTTTAGAGCATGGCTAATTAACAAATAGTGCATTTTGTTTGCGAAGGGAACTCGTAGTTGATACGATTTTCAAGTATTTGACCACAAATGTCCATGAGAAAGCAAGAAACCTTAAAAGACTTAAAAGGAGCAAGAAACTTCAAAAATGAGTAAAACAGAATCCTTATGGAAAATAATACTAAGAATGCTAATGTGTGCCATTGTGGTATTGCTTAGGTTAGTTGCATTACGAATTGACAACTGGCTGATGGCTAGCATCTCTGTTTAGACGTTGACGCCTTTTGAGACATTTCACTATGCATTTAACATCAAACGAACAGCCAAAGTAGTAAAAAGTTGCTTTTTTAAGGTTGCTCACAACTGTTTTTCCCATGGGTTTAACAGAAACAAGTTTGTGTTTCAGCAAAGAATCAAGTTTGCCCGTCAAGGAGTCACCAGAACAGCTGTTCTTCCCATGCGTTTGAAAGAACTTTGTATTTCAAAGAATTAAGTCTGCGTCTAAAGTTTACGCTTCTAACAATCAAATTTGCATTTTATTGAATGCAGTTTGTGGTTAAAAAAATCAAGTTGGCGTTTCAGAGAGTCAAGCTTTATTGTAGGAAATGAAGTTTTAATTAAAATAATCAGGTCTTTGTAACATCATTTATCGCTTTTATCAACGTACACCACACTTGGAGCTAGATTTTCCTGAAGCATCGGCTTTATGCCTGTTCAATCGTCTCGAACAAGCTGATTGGAGGTACGAGAACTTTATTTTGTTATGCTGTGATCGCTATCTTTTCCTTTTTCTAATTTTCAGTAGCTTTGTTGTTAGCCTCAGCTGTATTTACGCGCTTAATTTTGGAACCAGAGGAAGTCTAGCTACAAGAAGCTCTGCGAATTAAGTCATTTTTTCTCTGCATTTTCTCATGTAGAGCCATTTGAGCGACAGTGCAATTTGATATCAGTACATGACAAGTCTGAAGCAAATTTCTCTTTAAAGTCAGTCTCTTGTGGAAAAAAAAATTATGGCCAGTTCTTTCTTCTGCCTAGGTTGTTGTCAATTGCCAATTCTTAACATTGTCTGTGACCAGTTTTTACAAGAAAACTAAGTACAGTAGTTAGTAGTTTCTCCGATAACACTTTTAAGCAAGATCAAAAAGAAGATATGGCAAACTGGAGTAGTTAGGTAGCATAGCATTTCGTGCGGTAAAAGCAATTCACTCATTTCTGTCTAACATCTTGATACCTTTTCTGTATAGCAACTTTAAGGAAGATAAAAGGGCAAGTTACGAACTGTAGCACTTAGCTAGGATAACACTTCCTGTGGCAAAAGCAGCTCTCTTAATTCTGCGTGTCATTTTTTTAGTTGATTTAGGCATTTCAATTGCTCCATATTAGAAACAATGGCGCAAAAGCGAACCGAAGCTGTTCTCTAACCAATCTTTCTTTTTTTGACATTTTTCGTGCTTTTGATAAACGTCGAGTGTCCTGATATCAGTTGGCTCGACCAAGAAAAAACTGGCATCAAAATGGCTACGGATGAAATAAAATCCACCACCGCGTGAACCAGAAAAGAAATGGCACTTGTTTCATACAGTTCTTGTAATTATATGATTGCGTGAGTTGAATTTAATGTAAGCCCGTTTAACTTCCTCGTTTGTTAAGGTTTTCCCTAAAATAAATTATTTAAATATTCAATTAAGGAAGAGATTATTGGAGAGCAGATAAGACCTATGTCAAACAATTTATTTCCTAAGTATATTTTCGCTGATTTACTGAAAAGCTTACGCTTATCATTATGACTGATAGGCGACTTTGGTGACATGTCATTAAATACTGACATGAAGAGTCGAACTAACATGGAGAATCATGTAACATGAAGGACTGGCTTTAATATCAATGTTTCTAAGCAAAACTTGAAGGGTTTAAATGGCAGGAAAATATCTAAACGCACGATATTCAAAAATCTTGCTGTGTCCTCGACGAAAAACAACATTTCCTTGAAGACAAAATGCAATTTGTGGTAGACAAGATTAGCGTAAACAAATATGACGCCTCCGCCGAAATGATTGTAAGAATGGCAGTGAGTTGCTAACATCACCACTCTTGTTAGCGCCACTTCCATATCAATTTGTCTTCGTTGAAAAGGAGAATTAAGGTACGTTTTTCACTTTTCTTTCACAATCAGTAATAAATATAGTCTTCAAGGCGAATAACATCGAGAGAGCGATTTTCTCATATAGTGGACCACGAGTCACCGTGATCTTTGTATCGGTGGCACAATAGTTCTGTTTTATTATACTCCTGTACCACACCTTTAAAACCCCAAATAAAAGAATCACGTACGGCAAAGGTTAAGAATACAAACTAATTCTCTAAAACTTTGTAGGATTAAGTGCAACTTTAGACACAGTTTCTAAGACAGCTCTCGTCGCACAAAAATATACCCGAGAGGCTGTACTGGAGTGAACACTTCCTGAAGAAAAGAAATCCACAAAAAATCATAACACAACAAAAATGGAAATATCTAGAGAGACAAATGGGTAGTGTGGTGAACCAAATTAATTAAAAGCTTTTAAACATGAGGCTAACAAAGCTCCTAAATGTTATTGTTGCTAGAGCTGAAACATTATCGTCATTTATTTCTAAATTTCTAACAGCGTTACAAAATAATGCAACAACTTCGGTATACTCCCTCGCCTTGAACAACACTGCAAGCTATCACAGGTCTTGAGCCCTCGCATTTCACAGTTGCACGCGATACAAAGGGAGGGATATGAATATTAAATTAAAGGAAAGAAGCCGAAAACAGAAAATAATATTTATCTTAACGTTCTATTGCACTTTTTCATGGTGAAAACAGCAGCGTGTGGCAACCACTTTATCTTAATCAGAGTGTTATTTTAGGTGTCTACGATCAAATTAAAATGGTCTGTCAAAGTTTTTGATGAGTTCTAATGTTTATTTTCCTTGCTTCCCTTCAGTGGATTTAGCTTAAGGCTAAATAATAAAGAAAGAAAGAAGAGAAACAAAAACAACAACAACAACAACAACAACAACAAAAACAAAGAAAACACACAAAAAAACTGACTCTTTCTTCCTTAGTCGATGAGCAGGTACCTTAAATGTATTTAGTTTGCGTTCGTCGAAAAGATTTTGTCTTTCCTCGATATGTTATCAATCATGTATTAAATTACCGAATTAGTGTGTGTATTGCATCTGCACCAACCTGAGTATTTTAATTTCACTCAATTCTTATTCTTACTATTGCTATTTTTTTTTTTTTCTAACCATTACTACCACATCATACATACAGCAGCGAGTTGCATTAATCTTGAAAGGAAGGTCAATTTACTGCTGCGAACAGCTTGACGAAAGGCTGAATCACAGGGAAGGGGGGGGGGGGGGGTGGGGGTGGGGGAAGGGACACGGCTTTACTTTTAATTCTGATCCATTCAGTGAACGCCCAGTTAGTAATGTAAAGTTAGTAATTGTTAGTAATGAAAATTAGGTCGTCTAGTTTTGCTATCTTTACATTAAAAAGTCTGACCTCCTGCTTGAGCAGCTCTTATAACATCCTGTTTTTTTCTGTGCCGAAAAGCGTTAAGCGAATTATTTTGCCGAATATTCTTAAACATGGTAGAATCTCCTTCAATACGGCATTTTTTTTTTTCACTTTCGTCCATCGTGTCCCTGCAGAAATATAACATAGCTCTCGTATTTACATATCTTTGCCATTTTTGTTCAGTTGTGCCAAAAATACGTATATTTATTACGCCTCTGTTGGTCAAAAATACGCTCGTACTTCAAGGCTGGCAAGAAAGTCACTTACTATATAATGTACACAATGTCGCTGTTTAAAACACCATTTGGAATTAAGTACATTAAGTTCTTAAATCGCAGTTCAAAGCCATTACGCCGCCACAGCTAGATTCCTTTGGGATTACGTGTTCCGCATTGTGTGGATCTTTACACAAATTACGTCAGACGGGCATTGCCGTGATCAATTACAGCCGGCTTGTCCGGCAACCTTAAATACACCAAACAAGGAGAAATACAAATCAGACTACACCCAACATTGGGATTTCCTCCACGAGATGATCTCGAATATTGCATTTGCGCGGTGAACATTGAAAACACTCTGACTCCATACCTGCAATGGTAAATAATGGTAATTGAACTGAGTGGAGTGCAATTTGGTCTGAAATCATACGCGTGATTTCAAAATCGAACGAGCGCGCAGCGCGAGTTCGATTTGAATTCACAAGTATGATTTCAGACCAAAATTGCACGACACGAAGTTCAATTGCCACTTTATTAGATCTATTTTGAAATCGCACAATTTTATCGCCTTAATTTTTAGACTTTTGGTGTATTGTTCCAGTAGCCGGTTTGTTAAAAAAAAAGCGGAACCGGAAACGCCTTTACGTCTCATTTAGTATGCAAAACGATGTCATGTGACGAAAACTCATCCGAGCATGACAAAGAAACAAGCGGTTTTGAAGTCAGAACGAAAATAGTCTGCTTCAGGTATAAAAGTTCAATTCTCGTCGCTTGAATCAATGATGGAAGGTCTTTCTTTCTTCTGTGGTTGAGGCTGAGACTTTTCATTGTCTTTGGAGAAGGAATTTGAAGGTGCATCCTGCGTAATTCTGCGATGGATTTCTTTTGAGTTGGGAAACTCCCTGGAGTGCACGATGCCCAGTGGATGGTACGTTTTTTTTCTTTCATACCGTTTAATGGCATGATTTTAAGGGAGTCCAGCTCGTTATCATCTCCGTTTCTTTTTGTGACCTCGGCGAAGGACTCAATACTCAGGACCTTGTCAAGTTCTTGCGGCGCCATTTGTTTCAAGATATTTCCAAGATGGCGGGACTAACACCAGCTTCGTAAGACGTTCATTCATTCACTGTTTTGTGGAGCGGGGCGTATTTTGACTATGTTTATTCACAGCGACAGAGTTGAGCTCTTTTGTTGCTTCGTTTGAAACTACCAGAAACCTGGAAACATCTACCTTCTTGAGATGGCCCTGAATTTGTTGTTGTGTGGTTTTCGTTTGTTTATGTTTTACTGGACTCGGTATCATACGGTTTTTGACCAGATGTTGAAGAAAAATCGCCAAAATATTCGTCAAAATGGACACTGAAAGTTGGAAACTTCCATTAAAGTTAGTGTTCAGCCTGAAGGAGCTGATAATCGTCATTTAGAAACTGTAATTAATTACATTCGTCAAGTTTTTTGGAAAAAAAACACAATAACAACAGAGTTTTGGCAATACTAGTTGCTAAATTCTCCACACAATGGCTTTTTGCCTTTCATTTTCCTGAAATTTTATTGTTTACTTTAAACTAATATTGAAATCTGATTTGTTGTTTTGTTTTACTGTCCCATTCTCAATGGCTGAGAAAAAGATGCGATTTAGAGCAAAAAATAGTGCGATTCGTGAATAAATCGCACCATTGAGAGCCAATCAGATTGCAAGGATAGCCAGTGATTTCAAAATGGATTTAATAAAGTCCGAAACCGTGTTTTTTCTTTTGTTATAAACTGTTAATATTCATTGTCACTATTGCTTCGGAATAACTTTACCGCATTAGGAAGGAAAACAGTTCACTTTTAATTGATAAATTCATCATTACCTTTAACCAATAAGCGTTTTACTTTAATCTAGTTGCACCCCATTGAGTATACATCAGAAATTAAAAAGAATTTAATTAAAACACATTACTTCTGCCTTTTAAAATTTGTGCCTTACATTAAGAACTTATCACTGTCTTTATTTTACTCTACCAAAATGGACTCACCAACACGCAAATCAATAGACTGGTACAATTCTGAGGAAGTGGCGTGCCACAAAATTTTCAAAACATTTTTTTTTTTTACAATTTTATGTCATCAGACGCGAGTATTCACTAGCATTACATTCTTTCTTTCTTGTATAAGAACACATTTTATAAGAATATCGAGGCTAAAATTTGCGAAATTTTAAGAATATCTTAGAAATAAACCCGAGGCTGGGATTTTGGAAAGAATATAAATTTGTGTGATGAAAATTTCTAAATACAGTACAATTATATGCTTTCAGCTAAACCGTATAAAATTCTTCCTTTCTCTAGACGTCAAAACTAGCCAAAAAGCGACAAAAACAGCACCAGCCGTATGTTCGATGCTAATAACATTTCGATAAGAAGTTATATGCGTTATATCAGGCTTAAATACCTGCAGGCTGGCTCCAAAATTACTTCAACACCATCGTGACACCAAATATATTCAAAAGCAACAGTGTCATACGCTATGATCTAAGAATATTCACAAGAATATTTTCAGCCTCAAATCGGCGGAAAAATAAGAATATATTTAGCTTCGGCCTGTAAAAAAACAATGTTCTTATATAGACACATGCTGGGTGTCCTGTACGACTCATCTTTACCAAGAACAAACTCTGCGAAAAGTTCCCGATCAGTGAAGAAGAATATATCTATCCTGAATGTCAACTGCCAAAGTCTACCGGCTAAAAGAGAAACATTTCTTCATCTGATTAACGATGCAAAACCGGATATAATTATTGGAACTGAATCCTGGCTATCTCACGAGCACAGCAACAATGAGTGTTTCCCTACAGTGACCTACCAGGTAGAGAGGAGAGACAGACCAAACGACCCTCACGGCGGGGTGTTTATTGCTGCTAAAAAAGACCCAGTACTAGTGAGAGAAAGTAACCTGGAAACAGTTCTGTAATATAGAAGTCCGTACGAATCTGAAATTACAATCGACAAGGATATAAACTTCGTAATAACTTATTCTCTTGATTATTTCCAATGTCACACCACATCTGTGATTATCTAGCGGTGAATACTGAACTCTTTTTTGGTAAATGAACTGAAGAATGTTTTTTTTTTTTTTTTGGTATTGTTATTATTAATTATCATTATTAATTTTATTTTCTTGCACCTTGCATAAACTATTAGCGGAAACTAAACGGTGCGCCAAGACCAAACACACTGCTGTTTATACTTCATAATCTTGATCTTGATAGTTTGAATCAAACTATTCAATCTCTTTTCTTGCAGATAATCAATGTTTCAGTGACAGCTGATTCATTGCTGCTGGTTTAAATTGTAAATAGCTTTAATTCTGTGTGGCGAAGATATTTTTTAATATGTAGATGATGTCTCCAGTTATGTTTTTGTCAAGCTAATTAAAATTCTCTTTCATTCACTCAAAGGATAATCTTGGAAGTTTAAAACTAGTAAATACCATTACTTTATGATTTTCAGTTCGTATTTACAGTTTATTGAAATCATAATCTGTGTAATTTACAACAGAGTATTCTTTTTGAGAAAACACCCTTTCATTCGGTGATGCATTAGCGCTGAAGAAAGTTTAAACCCCGTCCATGTTCATACTACGACGGAGAAATTTAAGAACGCAGCTTTATTTCTACGGTTTGGCTTACCATCCACAATAATCCGTCACGGAAACGGTAGAATATTTGAAAATGCCGGCTTCGCGGTTTAGTGTGGAAGGAAAACATTTTGACAACGGATCTTTTCGAAATCGATGAAAACGTTGTAAACATGTGATTCCCATCCAACTTTTTACTCAAACACAAATCCAAAATGACCGTCGATTGTTTCGTTTTTTTCAAACTCTTTCTCTGGCATTGTGTGGACGGGACCCAAGAGCTAAACCAAAGGCTACTAAAACTAAACAAAGTTAATGGAGTTCTTAGAACTGTTTAAAAACTGAGTCCGTTAGCAGACGCTGTTTTCCTCGGGTTAATCACTTCTACTAACAGCTACCATGCTACACTAGTTACAATCGCACTAATAAACTAAAAATAAAAATTGAATTTACTTTGATGAATTACAGATCCGGCAGTTGCGTCAAACAATTGACCAGTGTGAAACAAATGACGTCTATATATGCAATGTAAACTTCAATAAAAATAAGGCAGGGCGAAGCTTATCAAATTGATCCGCGCCCTTCGGAAATTTTACCGCCTGTGTAATGGGTTTTATGACAGTTTTGCACTCTATGTCAACACACGAAAGGCAGGCATCTCCTCTCTAACAACAGCCTTTGCATTGCGCTTCGTATTTTAAAATTTTCAAGGTACGTAGGTTCAATTCTTCATTTCTTTGCTCAGAGCCTCGTTATAACAGTATCTCCGTGTGACTGAATTTTCCGAATTTGCATATATCGTAACTGAACTTCAGCTAGAGATCTTGCTAAAAAAGATCTTAAATTCATATTCATTTGTCGCTTGTTATGTTAATGAAACAAACCTGCTAAAGTGTTGATTTTGTGCAAGAACCTCATTTAACAAGAAATTTTCGGGAAATTCCAAGTTACCCTCTTTTTTTTATATATTGATATAAGAATTGATTTTATAAGAATATCGAGGCTGAAATTTACGAAATTTTCAGATTATTTTAAGAATAAACCCGACGCTGAGATATTCAAACATAATTGTAAATAAAATAAAAATTTTATGTTTTAAAATAACTCGTTTAAAATTCTTACTTTCTCTAAACCGCAAAATTAGCCATAAAGCAACAAAAACAGCACTAGAATAAGTTGAAGTCTTGTAATTTCCATTTTCTAAATCCAAGGAAACTGCCCTATAAAACTCTTCTGCAATCCCCAACAGTTAATCTGTTCTTGCATTATTGGCTTTATTTGGTAAGGTTAATTACGATTCTCAGTTGTAGCTCGGCGGCTGAAAATTATTCCGTTTTCTCTCCTTTATTCTTCAGCTACAAGGACAATTAGAAAAAAAAAAATTAAGCAAACGTAGTTAATACTCTTATCATGGCCACCTGCATATGATTTCACAGTCATGACAGGTCGGACGTATTAGAGCTAACTAAAAATACACTGAACGACCTGGGGTGACAACAACTCGTTTTCTGCTTTATTAGAACCCAGAATTCTGATCTACAGCCACTAAGCTGAGGTACTTACTGTATAGAGATTTATTTTCTTTTTTCTTTCTTTTTACACTTATGACCTCGCTTAGCTAAAGTTGGCGATGGAGAGCTGTTTTTCGTTGGCTACAGTGCAGCTACATTCTAAGCATGATAAGTTCTAGGAGATCGGTCACTTGGAATGACATACAAAATCTAACCTCTGCCGTTAGTATTTTGCATGGGATTTCCACAAACTTAAGGAGCTCAGTCTCGGCATTTTGTGTTATTTTGACCACTTACAAAATTATCTTTAAGGTGAAAGAAAACAGAAAATTGTAGTTTACTAAAATAGAAAAACACCAAAGAGATAATAATTTACCATAAAGAAACAAGGATGGTCATGATGGAGAAGATGAACACGGATTGCAAACGACCAACATGAAAATATTTAGGCTAAACCTCTCAAGATGAGAAACCGTGACGTAGCTCCTTTAAAAGAACGTTTCGTTGCAGGGTACGTTATTTTGATTTGCCGCGAAATGAATGTCTGGCGCCTCATGATGTGTGTTATCAAAGTGATACAGGAAATTGTTTTGAGCATATCTTGAATCAGTTCCCAATAGCAAACGTTTCATTATTCACTGATTATTCGAGTGATGGCTTCATATTACACTCGAATCAAAACAGTGTGCATAGGCCGCCAGACGCGCGAGGTCAGAAAACAAATATATTATTGTCTGTTATCTTAATCTTAATCTGTTAGAGCAGGATATTTAGCCGCTGGGATTCATGTTTAAGAGTGTCAAGGTTGTGTAAAAGTTTCCATCTGCTCAAGATATATTCGTTAATGTGAAATGTCTGGCACGTTCTCACCGCAATCCCTTTGAGGCGCGGGCGGAGAATATCAGCTAATATCAAGGATGTGTGCGTTTCTCTGTGCAAAGCTTGGTTTAAACAGTTGTTCAATTAAAAATCGTTCTGTCATATAGTGTAGAGATGAATACGAAGGTTTTGTAGCTTCGGGTTGTTCAGGAAGGAAAAAACAAACTCTCCGTCGCCATAATTTTTTTTTACAAGTTAGAATTTTAGTATATCGAAATTGGCATGTTAACACTACGGGGACCGTTGGCAACGGCCTAACAATAGATTTGCCCAAAATGAATATTTTAGACGCATGGTTAAACTAAGGATTCCGCTAATTCTGAAATATACCATTTGTTCGTGTCATTTTTTACTCGTGGATATGTCTATATCCACGGCATAGTGAAGAGGGTTTCGCCTGCGAATGAGTCACCTACCCATTTTTAACCGGAGGACATACTGAATTTGAACATCAGTAAGTAATATTTGCACTGGTGTTAGGCCTACTTCACACTAGCGACATAACTGCGTATTCGCTTTATGTCGGTAACACGAACATCGACATATAAAGGCATAATGAAAATATCCTTATGTTGTTTTGTTCATGCTGTTTTGTTGCTAATATGTCAAAATGTGAACATGTTCACACTACAAACATAACGAGGTAACGTCCTTCTTATGTCGTTATGTTTATGCCGTTATGTAGACTTGCTACCAGTCGGCCTTCGCTTAATTAGTCATCGCCCTCGAGCGAAGCGAGAGACAGATCTTTGAGCGACGAAGTCGCTGATTGAACAATAACTAATGGCAGTTTGAAAAGATAATTTGCATATTGTTAGTTACACGCACTCATCGGGTCTTCTCTGACATCCATTTCTCTTCTGATCTGATTAGCAAATAGTATTTTATCTAAAAACAATGCGTTATTGGCAGGTTACACCGTGGAATTTTCAACTATCTGAAGGGTTCGCAGCTAAAGCTTCTGAACTATGTAAACAGCTACGAATAGCTTTGAGATAACCAGCAAGCAAGATCAATTGTTTCTAGGACCTTTTAGGGGCTTTCTCGAAACGGATCGGTAATACGGCAGCCCAGAAGGGTCACCAACCATTTTTATTTTTTTTTAATGTTTGTTTTCAGTTTTGGTTTTTGTTCTTAACTTTGGTTTTGTTTTGTTTTTGTTTTTAATTCTTTTTTCGTTTCTTAAAGTTTTGTTTTGTCTTGGTTTTTTTTTTTGGTCTTTGTCTTTCACTGTTGTCTTCGTTTTTTTTTTTTTTTTTTCTGTTCAAAAAAAGAATAAAACGCAAACAAAAATCAAAAACAAAAACGAAAACAAAAATGCAAAAGGTTAAGGGAGTGTAATCCATCGATCATGCTTTGCTGGCAGTATCCATGACCTGACCGTTGTGTTTTGCTCGTCAAGCGTAATCACGCATCGGTTACTATAATCTCTACTACTACTTTATTGCTTGTTTACTTGTCTCGGGAGAAGAATATAGCAAGTACGAAGGTCACAAAGATTGCAAGTAAAGTCAAGGATTTTTTCTTCATCTTCTTTTTCTTCTTACTCTTTGGGTTTTAATATTGTGTGAACAGTTCGTTAACTTGTAAAAAGCTGTTGAAAGGTCGTTGTATAAATAAAAGCATATCATTTTCAGAGCTCTCACGCCTCACGCAAACGAATGTAATCTTATGCTCTCAAAGCGAACTAATTATTTCAAGGAGCCCGCAAGAGTAGCCTTATTTGTGCTGAAAGTCTGGCTACGGCCCTAACTTCTACTGACTTCAAAAGCAACGAGGGAATTATTTTCACACTCTACGATGATCGTTTCGTTGTTTGCGTGTTCTGTGTTTTATTGTTTGAGGTTTTCGTGTTTGAGTGTGATATAAACTCGACAAATGTAGTCATATTGCGTGTGAGCTCCTTTTGGCGAAGGGAAAATATTAGAAGGGACCCAAAAAAACAAAAATGAAAACAAAAAAAGAAGCACAAACATTAAAAAAATTAAAATGGTTCGTGACCCTTCTGAGCTGCCGTGTTACGAATCATGAAGCATGCTACGTTACTTGAATGTTTTGGATGTAAGAGAGCCAGGTAAAAATAATTGCCAACCGGCGGTTTGCGGCACTTTTATCTGAATTCTTAGCGAGGTTGTTAAAAGGTTGTTAAGAAGTACTCGAACTAGACTTGACGTTTTCAGGAATAGCCCCAGTTTAGTTAGGAAACAATTAATTCGTGTTTGATGTCTAACCTAAAGGAATGCTTCACAGTTCAACTACAAGAACGTGATACCGAAAACATCTGGATCATTCTCAACTATGTAAACACAGATATCAAGAGGTGTTAACCTCGGCTATTATATGTAACCACTCTAGCTTGAAATGTGTTACTACTATACTTTAAGGGTAGTGAATATAGCCAAAAGAATGATGAAATAATAACAGCAAACAGTAACAGTAGTTTGCTTTAGGTGACCACGGTCAGTAAAGGAGAGGCTTTTTGCCGGAATACAAAACCAACTTTCTTCGACTGGCATATTAAAGTATCATGGTAGGTGGATTGACAGTGTTTGGAAATCGCGCTCTTACGCTGGCGCTTTGAAAGAAAAGCTCATCAACCTATACATTTTCTGAAAGCTTAATAGTTATAGACTACAATCATTTCTCTTAAATTTTCTAAGAAGCTATTGTCGCAGTGATATTAAAAGAAATACCCAAAACCACGGTTTGGCTTAAACTAGTTCGCTTCCGCACGTAAATTATCGGAGCGGCGCAATTAACATCGGGGGTCGGCGATTTTTCAGATATGGGTTGGGTTTTTCTCTACACCCTTAAAGTTTGATATTCTCAATGCGGACGTTTCCTTCTACTGAAGCGAAATTACACAAAACCCGACACTCTTTTTCGAAGAAGGTATCCTGGAACATACCTGCCAATTTTCAGCCAATTCCGTCAGAAGACGCCCGTAAACGAAGTAAAAATGTTCGTCCTTATATGCAGTTTTATTTTATGGAGAAAAAGACGAAAAACCTTTTATGAGATTGGTATGATTAGCTGTTAAAAATCCCCTCTACACTGACAGATGTCGGCATGGGTCAGTTTACCATAACAATGGGTTATGACAACTTGAAATAAACAGATGTCTACAATTCTGGCGCAGAAACCCGTAGCAGTAAAATCGTTCGAGAAGCAACAAACTACTAGGAGCTTTATACAGGTTTGTATTGTAAGTGCCGCCGATCGGCGACATTGGTATTATGTTGCTCAAGCTTAGGCTTCTTCGTTCTCCAGACAGTTTTTGAAACCATGCCTCGTGAAGCCAAAAAGAGGAAATCTCGAGGTCCACATAGTCTACATCTACATCTGCGCTTGACTCCTCTCTCCTTGTTGAAGTTTCGGAATCGCGTCCGTTCTCCAGCAATTTCGTGCGACTAACACTTGTTGTAGTTTGTCCTTCAGCTTCATTGGAGGGACTAGCGTCCTCGAGTTCCTTCAACCACTCTTCTTGGTTACACTGCGGACAGTGCGACTCCCCGGGGGGGGGGGGGCACAGCCATATATGGGCTATATAGGTATGTGCCGCTGTGAAGGGTATGGTTTTCAAGCAGTTTACTTTAGGATAGGGTATATAAATCAGAACGTTTAGGTCTAGAATAGGGTATAATTTTTCAAAAAACTGACTAGTTGGTTGAAGATTTTATCTAGACTAAGGAAACCAGGAATTGCCACTAAATAATATCAAAAAAAAAAATCAACAAATCGGCAAGTTTAAATCTACGCAAATCAGCCTCAACAGTGTCGATAGCTGGGGGGATTTAGGGAGTTTACTCTAGTATAGGGTAGCAAAATTCAGCTGAACTAGTTCTGGTATAGGCTAAGGGCTCCAGGGTCCCAGCGGCACATCCCCACCCAGAAATTTCCAAAGTACTACCCCCCCCCCCCCCGGGCTGCGACCCACGGTCGCTCAGAGCCAAAGATCTTGTTCTACCAGATTTTGGCCTCTTCGGCTTCTACGAAGACGAAAATGGGCAAGAAGTTTTCTTGCGTTTTCGTCCTAACATAAAGAAAATTTGACAAGAACGAAAGCTAACTTGGTATGAAACAACCAAATCGAGAAACGTTCGCGTATCACTTTACACGTGACAACTGGCGGTGAAGTTTAATTAGAGGGCGCCGTAATGGGTTAATGAGATTTCCCTTTATCATAAAGAGTGAAAAAGCTTTTTTTCTCCATTCTTTTTGCAAAATATTTATCTCAGGCTTCTCAATTTGAACAGCACAAAAAAAAAAAAAAAAGGAAAAAGAGAGAGATTTTCGCATTTTTCGTAAAAATCCAACTACCATGATACCTTAAGGACGTTCGCGCCAATTGTTTCTGCGCATCCTTACCGCACGCGCAAATTCACACGCCACGTCATGCATCGATGCACGCGCTAAGTAATAATATAAACAATGACAGGGCAGATGACCATTGCTATAGCTTTGCCTGGATATTTAACGATCTTGAACGTTCGGTGACCCCGTTTGTCTTGTGGTGGATCATTTTCTCTACCGATTTTCCACGTTTGGCGAAAACATGAAGAAAATCTATCAATTAGAAGTTTGAATTTTTTGCAAAATGCACCATTGAATTTCGTTATTTTAAGCTATTCATTTATCTGTGCGGCGGTTTCAAACGCCTCCGGGAAAGGGAAATCAGTGGCTACATCCATATCTACGAATTAATGACAGTTCCACTTTGATTTTAGTTTATCGATCAGTCGTGGCAGAGTTTGGACCAAGAACAGTACTGTTAGCTGCGCTTCTGTCTCGTTATTCGAAATAATTTGTAACATTTTCGTCGCAGCCCGTTAAAAGGCCTTTCATCACACTTCACATCTCTTTACTTAGCAGACTTTCCAAAGACAGTGAATTATATTCAGATGAAACGTACTGGAACTTTTAAAGAGCTTGCGAGACCTAGTGATTGGTGAATGTTTAACTACTTGGCTGTAATATTGAAGGAGGTATTTGCTTTCAAAAACTACAGAAAATCTGGGTGGTAAATGTTCTAATGAACCAAAGTACTCTGTAAAATAATAATTATTTAAAACCTCCTCAAACAAGACCGTATTTAATACATCGGTTCAACTTACTGCTAATCATGTCATGTACTTTTAATATTCAGAAATGATATCTTTGTAGCTTGATCAGAAACTGGTGCCTTGTGCTAATTAGGCTAACATTGTAAACAATATTCCTGGAAGCGCGCGGAAATGAAACGAGGGTCCTGTGGTAAGAAGGTGAATAACCCCCCCCCTCCCACCATCACCGTCCACCTGTGTCGTAGAGAGTAGTAAACATCCACCACCACTGGGATTAAGTAAAAACTCGCAAAATTTCAAAACCACCGTAAAAATTACTTTTTTGTGTTTTCGACCTTAAAACGTTTAGTGTTAAGAGGTTCCTTCACTTTGAGAACATTTTTTGTTTTGTTTTAATTCACAGAACATGACAAACCATGACGCCATCGTACTGTCTCTGACCGTACTTTATGCGATAACAATGCTCGTAGCCTTGGTTGGTAACACACTGCTGATCTACATCGTGTGGAAGAAACCAGGAACAAGAAATCTGACAAGTTTCATGTTTGTTAACATGGCGGTGGCTGATTTGATGGTTGTTGTGTTTCAGATGCCTGTCAGCATTACTCACTTTTATGTCTTTGGAAGCTCTGAGTTTCTTCAGGTTTTTACCTGCAGGTTTCTCTACTATGCTGTTTATGTCTCCACGATCGCCTCCATTTTCTGCCTTACTGTAATAGCATTTGATCGATACTTTGCTGTTCTGCACCCTTTCCGGCGGAGCATTTGGTTCAGGAAGCCTAAGATCATTACGCCAATTATTTGGATCTCATCCATGGCCTTGATGTCAATCGTACCAGTTGCTTTCAAGCTCATCCGAGGCAAGTGTCGAATTGAAAAATCTCTAATTTTGCCCTTCTATGCTTACTTTTTTGCTGTCGGCTTCCTCCTGCCCCTCGCTATCATCTCAGTTCTGTACACCCAAGTTGCTCGAAAACTGTGGTTCCATGAAGTGCCCGTGGATCATAACGTAAGTGAAAATCAACGAGAACAGGAAATCCCTAAGAAGAAAGTCATCCGAATGCTCATCATTATTGTGGTGGTGTTTGCACTCTGCTGGCTTCCAGTGCACGTCTATCAGATGGACGAAGGTGTGAGCATGGGCGTGAGTGGGCTTGGAGCGATGTGGGATCCTTATGTAATTATCTATATTTGCTACTGGTTCAGTCAGGCTAACAGCGCCATAAACCCGTGGTTGTATATTGGTCTGAACGGAAAGATGAAAGCAGCTTTCAAAAACATGATCCTATGCCGCCACGAGGAAATCACTCGTCGAGGACAAGTGACCTTAACCACCACCAGAAGAAGCAGAGGGAGTTCCACACTGGAATCCGTGTTGGAAGCCAGATTGTAAATAACAGTTCGTTCTTCACTCCAAGGGAGTTGCACAAAGAACGCTTTGCTAAAACCCAAAATGTAAATAATAGTTTGTTTTTCAACTCAAGCGAGCTCTACAAAGAACTACACGCTGGAAACGAAAATGTAAGTTATATAGTTTGTCCTTCATCCAAAGTGGGTACTTCCAAGAACTCCTGGGTAGAAGCTTAAGTGTAAATACCAGTGCCCGTTTGTTCTTGACGAATTTGCTTTCGTCTTATTTCATTACTAATAACGCTCCTTACCATAAATACTCACTATGATTGGATGCTGTTAAGTTTATGTCGAATTTGTCGATAGCTGTATCTTAAGTCTCGCGCTAAAGCAAGTGCGGTACACACCTGACATGGCATGTACCCTCATTCGTTTACAAGTGTTCATTACCAGTAGTTTAACCAGTGTCATTTGCAAGAGATTAGTCTCTTAGTTGAAAAACGTTTCAAGAAGGAGGGGTGCTCCAGGAGCGCTACCCAGCGAAACATTTTACTATCCTAACTAGACGCTCTAAGAGCGTTTACTCGTGCTTCGTACCACAGTATCAAATCTTACTTTACGAAAACGCGTATCGCACACAATAAAAGGAAATTAAAGAATCAGGATTTTTTGGCACAAGAGTTCAGCTTAGATATTTACTATTCAAGTTGCTTCGTTGAGTATCCTCCTCATCCTATCGCTAGTTATGAGTTAAACCATTTTGGTTTAAGAATGAAGCACAGCTGTCTACGCATTGATGGAGAAGTTGTTTGCAAAGAATTTTCGAGGTCTTTTTACAACTTATGGCGATTACTTTGTACATGCTAGCAGAAATTGTACGAAGTTTGTTTACTTGTCGTGGCGATCCGAGTAAATTGTGTAGCTAAACATCTTTGCCGTGTTGCGATCTTAAACCCTTTTCAAGAGTCATATCTCCTTTGGAGAGCGAATAATCCCTTTCGAGAGAGCCAAAACGAATCATGATAAACTCCTTTGCGAAAACAACAGTCCTGTGACCAGGCTTAATTGCATTGCACATAATTTGCATAAACTCTCAAGTTGTGTACTTTGCGAATAACTTTCAAGAATCTGCGAGCCTTAACGCAGTTTATGAAGAAATATTCAAGCTACATATTTTTATTGAATCAAGGCAGGAGTATGAAAAAGACTCTCATTTATATGGGACTGCCTATTTTTTGCCAGTGTTTTCGTAGATTGAACTCATACCGCAATCGGCTCAGTTGTTATCTCCCGAGAACGTTTCGAGCGTGAAGTTTGCTTACCTGGCTGGCTTTCAAGCAATATAATTCGTGGACCGACCCTTTCTGAAAACGATCGACATCCTTACATCCTTGTATGTGAGATGAACGTATAAGGCACGATTCTTGCCAAAACTTTCTTCGCAAAACACCGGATTCTGTCACGAAGAGCTAGCAATGCCGCGTTTCTCGTCCCCAATTTCCATGGTCTATGCATGGAACACCTGGGACTATGACCCTCTTTGGCGACCAAAACGCTTGCATTTTATGACTCGGACTTTCCTACGGAAGCCCGAGTAATAACAGATAGAGAGATATTACTCAGCGGACAACTACTGGGGTAAAAACCTCGCGGAACTTTGTCATCCAATCAGAAATAAAGCTAAAACCAAGCATGACACCCTCGCACGCCTTTTCCCGCCTTTTAAGTCGGCTACGTGTCTTGGCTTTGAGTTTTAATTGGTTCACTGGAGTGACTACTTTAGTTTTGTTGTTTTACGACATTCGAAGAAAAACTACAAATAGTCTTAATCCGTGTGTCATCTAGCTTGTTTTCAAAAGCTTTCGTTTTAGTTAAATGTCAAATAAAATACTAGAATAGTCAGTACAAGTAAATGCCTAATTTTGCAATTACAGCTGACGGCTTTTGCTTATCTGATCTTGATTAGCATAGATTTTTACGATTTTATTTCTCCGTTTTATCCTAAATTTTGGTGTCGATCGAAAATGTAAATCAAAGAATCAAGACAGTGTTTGACCACATTTCCAAACGCCTCGAAGTTCCTCAAAAATACTCCGCTATGCATCTATTTTAACTCTTCTTTTGCACGATTGGTGTTTGGATATGTGGTCAGATGCGGTCTTTTTTGTCTGATATATTACATGTTGTTTATAGCTGCTGATGACATGACGTGCATAACGGATTAAAAATAAAGACATAGTTTATCCCTACGATAACCACCAACGTTTCTGATTCCAACTGCGGCTGTGCTTACGTGCGCTCATGCAGTTTTAATATGTGTTAATAATGGATATTAAAAGAAGTAAATAAATGGCTATCGTTTCCAGCGAATTTACTGTGTGTACCCTCGCGTGTTCCAGGAGGCGTTTCACATGCATTCTGCTAAGCGAGCTGCAAACGCCTCCATGTCCTGAAGGTAATATGGAAATATGACTTATAGAAGGTTCGCTAGCTTCTGATACTGAAAGAAATCTCGAAAGACATCCACATTAAATCTTTCGCAGACCAAGTGACAGCTGTAGATGCCTTGTAATCGAAAGCCGCCATTTTCAGTGCCGAACAACCTATTTTAGGAATCTCTACGGCTGAACGGAACGTTATTGCCGCTTCTGACATATTCGAATTCGATCTTAACTTTCCGGAATTGAACTTAACTTCAGCACTTGCTTTCTTAGATACATACGGTATCTCAAGTTGTGTATGAAGTAGATCGGTGCATCACCGGCCAACAAAATGCTTGTTGACAGATGTTATTTTGTCGTTTGACGCCACGAGAGCTAAGAAGTGAAACCTACGAAGAAAAGAGTTAAATAATTCGAAACAAAGCAATTTTTTGTCACTAAAAACTTGTGTAAAGCTGGAATAATCGAATTTCACTCGCTGTATTTTCTAAATCAAGAAGGATTCATAAGCGATGGCTCTTCCAAAATAGCAGCTTACAAATCCAATGTACTGTATGTATCTATTTTGTAGACAACGTGACAAACACGATTTAGTCATGCTCAACTTCTTTGAACGTTTTAAATGTAATTAAATGGCCTAATGATGATTTGCCTCAGACATTGCTACTGGGAATATCAATGTTCAAACTCATGACAGTTAGAGATTTCTCTTCACCTCGTGCTTAGGTGTCAGATGTAACTTGTATTTGCTCCAAGTGTCCATTCCTAGGTTCGCAGTAAATGGAGGGCCATGTAAAAGGGAAAAAAAAAACAAAAATAACTGTACTAAAGAAATATCAAAGATAATCAGCCATAAATGATTGAACAATAACATCCAAGAGTAAGCTAGAGTAGTAAATTTCTGTTTGAGATAACAACTCAAGACAGGCAGTGATCATGATTATCATAGCGAAAATTCACTGTAAATGCTTAAGATGGTATCTTTCATGAACAAGTATTCAATGCAGGATCCAATAATTCTGAACATCGGCCAATTAACAAACGGATGACATACCCTCTACAAAAACAAATTAACAAGAAAACATTAAGATATAAAGGGAACAAAGCAAGCCATAAAAGTATGCACTTATCGTGATAAAAAAGGGTAGAAACCGGTAAAAATCACACCATCAACTCCCGCGAACATCTAACAAATCCAACAAAGGGCCCCAACTTCAAGTCAGACTTTGACCGTTAAAACGGCGGGGCCCGCCCATTTCTTAAAGTGCTACTATCGAACTAAAGTTTCACGTAAAAATAATCCACGATACTGATCCTTGTTCTTGAGGCCTTATGCGCCCCTTAGTATGAAGTAGTTGGGTACGGTGAAGGTGACTGATCCTTGTTTCCCCGCAAACGACCAAAAGAATATCCATATCAAGCGAGTGTGAGAAACAAACGTTTTCAACATAGCATGATTTCTATTGACTAGTTCTGATGTAAAAAAAAAAAAAAAAAAGAAAAAAAAAAAGAAAAAAGCTTACCCGCAATTGAGAATTGGTAAATGACTGGCCTAGACATCTCACTAGAAGCTCCTAGAAAATTTTCGTTTCATTCTCGTAATGAGAAATCGGTCGAGACTGACAACTATCAACTTGCGACAAAAAATGTGTCCGCCATTGTTCCGGCTGAGACGACATATGATTAATCCCTCTACTACATTAGACATCTACAAACTGCAAACATGAAAAGCTCAGAAACTTGACGTTCGTCCGCTGGAGAGAAAATCCGAGCCCGCAACCCGCGCCAAACTCTCTCTTCCGATCGCTCTCTGTCAAATCTTGTTGCATGCTAATCTGACCAAATTTCGTCTTGCGTTCCCTGTGTCTCACCCAAGCGAGAATATTCGAGATTTTCGTGAGTGGTTCAGATTTTGTACTCCCCCACCCTCGAAGATTTTATTTGCAGGGACGAATGACGTCCAACAGTGATTTGTGGCAAAGAACCAACCAGATGCCTGATGATGCTGAGATCTTGAAGAGACGTTGGAGATAGATAGGCCGCATTCTCCGCAAACCCCTAACCAGCATCACGAGGCAAGCTGTGTCTCGGAACCCTTAGAGCAAGAGCAAGGGTGGACGACCACGGAACTCGCGGTGTTGGAAACTTGAAGCAGACATCAGGACACTGGGGGCTGAGCTGGAGTCAGCTCGAGAGGAACGCCCAGGACAGAGACCTCTGGAGAACTCTTGTAGGTGGCCCATGCCCCTGGAGGGTGTGACGCAAGCCAGGCGCGCGTCTATTTTCTAAGCAAGCAGCGTAAAGGTCAAGACAAAAGTGGTGGCTTTTGGCAATTAAGGAATTAAAAATGAGTGATAGTGATAATCGATGACAGTTCATGATAGTTAGCGGCGGTTGTCAGGCGCCGTTTGACCAGGACTTAAGAACACTTAAATAATCGCACCAATTTCTTGTCCAACTCCAGTCGTATGCGCGACTCTCGTAGATCGACGTTCTTCACGTGCAGTGCTCTCGTGCCTCGTTCCTCTTTAATCAATTTTCATCTGGTTAGAAGGTAAACCAACCCACTATTGACTCTCGTATACAACTATACGACTATGCAGTTTCTTCTTGTTTTGTTTGCACTGTTTCATCTGGAGTATCCTTACTGTATCCTTTCTGTCTGACCAAAGCATTACTACAGTGGAACCTCGATTTAACGAATCTCTATTTAACGAAGTCCTCGATATAACGAGCGATATTTTATGTCCCGGGCAAAGTTACAGTAAAATGTATGGAATAGAACCTCGATATAACGGATTCGTTGATATAACGAACATAATCCGGAAGCCCAAACGTAAAATCTACCTCGATATAACGAATTACAATGTTCCCTTGTTTACATAGACAATTTTCTGTATAACCTCTATGTTGCAACATTTTTAAATCGCTACTCTAAAAGTATCGCTCTTTTGAAAACAAAAGCTGCTCGTCAGCTCAAAAGTGAAAATAATTGATACTGAAAGCCACCATGCTTAATGAATTGCATCTCAAAACGGGGCACTTCTGGGTGACGAAAATTGCATTGAATTGCGTGACGGAAGTCACCTGTGTTACAAATCAATCATTAACTATGACCTCGATATAACGAACATTTTGGTCGTTTCCCCTCATGCGATCAAATTCGTTATATCGAGGTTTTCGATATAAAGAACCCTCAATTTAACGAACAAATTTGGCCGGTCCCCAGCGACTTTGTTAAAACGAAGGTTCCACTGTACACCCATCAAGAGTAAACCACTCCAAGATTTTAATGATTCAAATAATGTAATTTATTTGAAAAAATCCTACTTTCAAAATTTCGTGAAGAATGACTCAAGATTAACCCCAAAAAATGTTCCACAATGTTTATTAGTTTTGCTTTGTTTTTTTTTTTTGTTTGTTTGTTTTCTTTTTTTGTTTTGTTTTTTTTGAGAAATGCAAATCTGACGGACCTGATAATCTTCAGAGGAGGTCTAAGCGGAATGTAGTGTTTCGAACAAATTCATCAATAAAGTGCGCCGTTTGTGACTATTCTTCGGAATTAGTTCCAGTAGCGCTGGTTTCATAATTTATGAACGAAGCCAAAGTCATAAATAATTCCTGCTATTTTTACCAAACAAAACGTTCTCTAAATACAATCGAAGATTTAATTCAAATTTCTGTTTTTACTTTGACAAATGATGTGTATAATTTATGCTACGTAATTTCGATCAGGGTGCAAGCCAAACTAGAGCAGCGCAGAAAATGAATGCTCATCAGTGAAATTAAATCGTGACCTTGTTAAGGCGAAACAATGAACAAGATAGCACTTGGGTTATTCATTCTTCAAGTGATATTTACGCTGGCAGAATTCTCGCCGTACCGAGGCCTGTGCAATAGGTTTGGGAACTTTGACATTCACATTAAGGGTAAGAAGTTCCATTTTACTTTTTCTTCCTTTATACAGCCTGAGGGGGAGCAACGTTAAAATTTGCTACAGTGGACATTTCTGCAGGATAGAGCTTAAGTACAGAACTGTATGTCGGATCCACTTTCTAGCATATTCTAGCCTAACAACGATTTGTGAGTGGAAAAAAAAATTCAATGGACTGAAAAATATTTGTTCGCGAATTTGGTCAAATTCTAATTTCCATTGTTTTAATAACTTCTTTGTTGGGAAAAAAATTCTGTCTTGGCTTGAAATATTCAAACTACGATTCCCAATATTTCAACAACGAAATTAAACGAAAAATAACCGTGTATTCACACGATCGTTGGAGTGCTCGATACAAATATACATGAAGAGCGAAATACGGATTACGTATAAGATAGAGATCAATGGAAAATTCTGTCAGACAGTTTTAAATTAGTTCGGAAGCTTTTACAAATTTGTCCAAAAAATATATAAATTTCTAAGTTCTAGGCAAACACATACAGAATATTAGTATATAAATTTAGTAATTTTAATTAATGTTGTTTTGGTTTCCAACTGGATGGAACAAATAACTTCAACCTTAGCCGACAAAACTGGAGTCAACACACGGCTAGGTGGTTAATCACACTAACGAAATAACTTGCAACAGGGGTGAATAATTTCTCAACGGAGTTTACGTTAGAACTACTCTTGCTTATCATAAACTATTCATGCTTTAGCGGCTTAAATTGGTTAGCTGGTTGTAGTTGTCACTCGAGAGATAATCAACATTCCTGTTTTGCTCAAAACCCATTCATGAAACAAATTAGGTTCCGGAGTTTGCTTCTTACCCATGCTGGTTTTCAAACTAATATTCACAAAACAAGCTGACATATAACAAATGCTATTATTTGTATACTTCATTTGGCAGGAACATTTTAGCACAGACCGCTAACAGGGGGGGGGGGGGGGGGGGCGTTGCTATCTACACATCTCACCGTTTTCCCGTTTTCCAAAAACCTGCCCGCTATATTTTGGTGTAAAGTCTTAACACGGTAACACGGTTTTCATAAATTCGATCATATATTGACACAGAATGTCTGAAATGATCATGCAATACCCTAGTTTGACTCCTGATGTTTTAGAAAGATCGACGGTAATTAGACACGCTCATTTTCCGGCCTTTCTGGATCATCCAGTCTCATTCCGTTGAAGTATATGTCTGGATTTATGAAAAAATTGTTAAATAAACCATGCGCTATTTTCTTTTTTTTTTCATTCTTTTTTTCTGTGTTTTTTGCTTTCCCTCTGGCAGCAGCTTGTAAATCTTACCTAGCTTGAAATGAAGAGAACTTCTTGCTGCATGTTTTATTTGTTCATCTATTTTTTTTATTATTTATCGCCACCACCCCTCCCCCCCCCCCTTTTCTTTAATTGGTGTTAAGTTTAACCCAGGCTACACTCGTCTGAATTTCAGTTCGCGCGGTGACTCTGAGGAGGAGTCGACCGATTAGCGCTCTATAACTGCTGTGTAAAGGAAGCCTGCCCGAGGACATCATTACGTCCAATGAGGGTGCAAGACAAACAAACGATTTCCTAGCAAGCGTCGTCCATTATCTTACATGGAAAGGCCCTTAGATGTATAGACGGGACGTCATTTAGCCCCGTAATAGTAGGCCGTTTGCACTTTGGCGATATTAGGCACCTTAAGCAACAGACGTTTTCGTTGACGACGGCGACGTGACGACCGATAAGAAACTGGGGCTAGAACGGCTTCAGGTTGCGGTCGCGACAGCAAGTTATTTCTCGGGATAGCATGAAATCTTTTTGTTCTGTCCACTCCATCTACGAGTTGAAAATAAACTATAGTTGAAAAATAACTTGATGGAATTAAACCTTATACTATTCATGTTTTACTAAGAGATGTAAAATCATTGCGAAAAATAACGAAACAATTTAAGTTTATAAATTTTGCCCGCTTTGAAATGTCAAATGTAAAGAGCAAAAATTATTTTACGTGTAAAACGTGTATTGCTAAAGCAATTAATTGTGATTTTTAACCAAAGCTTGTATCACCGCTCATTGAGAAAAAAAAAAGGTGTATTTTTAGACTGCCAAAATTACACACACACCTTGTTGTGCTAAACATAGATTTTATTGCTAAACATAGATTTTGAACAAAATCTTAGCTCACTGCGTTTTTCATTCGACACATTGATCGGCCGCTCAAATACAGGAGTTTTGCCAGCTCTTTTGATAAAGAATCGTAAACAGCATTCTATTTGCGAAGGATGCAATAATCTTGTATGTACAAGAAATAAAATCCAGGCGAGACAATTTGATAGCGCGAAGTTTGTCAGCTCTTGTAAACATTAAAAAAATACATGCACACACTGTTCGAATATAAAATTCATCGAGTCGATTAAAATAGCCTCTATGTTAAATGAAATACCAACACGAGGGGATTGCCAAAATAAAAATCAATGTTATTTCAAGCCATAGCAATCTACCGATTATACGTTGAGAAAATCTGAAAAAAAAAACAATTATACTAAGCGGCATTACGTTGGATGAAAGCAACCTTTCCGCTGAAGGTTAGTTTGACATGCGAAAAACAGTTTTTCAGTTACGAAAAAATGAGTCCAGGAATACTTCCAGAACATTTTTTTAAGCATAAAGGCAATCATTATGCAACTTTACCTTGGTTCGCGCCAAAACAGCACAAAAGTAAGCTAAAAGGGATGAAAACAAAAGATTAAGTACTCACGTTTTCGTCGCGACGTGAAACCCCACGTTCTCACGTTCTCGACCTCAGGGCAACGTCAAGTCATAACGTGTTGTACATGCGCAGTGAAGTCTCGAAAGAAATGTCACGTTTCCGGTTGCCGTCGTCAGGCCGGCGACGTCTGTTGTTTAAGGTGCCTAATGTTGTGCTTACTTCACGAAGTCTACTGTAATTATGCAGGTTATGTCCTTGCTGGTCATGTGATTTCTAAGTCCCAGGTCCCCACGCGTATTGACTGCGCGTTCGAATGCCTGAGTAGCCTGCGGTGTGTTTCGTACAACTACGAGGAAGGAAACAAAGAGCTCCATGATTGTGAACTGAACAGTGAAAAAAAAGACTGCAAGTCCGCTAATTTGACGGGGAAAGCTGGTTACTCCTACTATGGGACAAGAAGAAACGTAAGTAATTCTTGTCCTTACAGGGAAATTCTCTTGAACGCAACGTTTATAATACTGAGCCTGGACCTGAGCAATCAGCCTTCCAGGCCAGCGGGTGAATGCTGGTGGCCATGACAACAACGTTAACCATGACCCAGCAAGCTCTCTTCAATTCACAGGTTAGTTACAGTTTCGGAATTTCTAATCCTGTGGAAATCCGCCAGTAATTGCAGTTACTTCGCTTTAGTCAACCGTCCTTTTACACCTACCTGATCTAGAAATCTAATCAGCATTATGCAAGCTATTTTCTTCTATAATTTGTTCCTTCTCATGAGCTCATTGGTTGAAATCACTGAATCCCTTACACTTCTGCACGCTTCTTTACTTGGCATTTCATACATTGCAAACGTTTGTCACTGATCAAAAGTTAAACCTCATCAATCATTGAAAATCTTCGTCATCATTTCTAGGTACCCAGTGCCTGTGCTTCATTGCCTTGCATAAATAACGGAACGTGTGAAGATTCTTGCATGGAGGGATCTGGGTACAAATGTGTTTGTGTTGACGGGAGAATGGGCGACAAATGTCAGAACTGGACCAGTAAGTAAAAGAAAAATCCTGCTTAGCTTTTCCCATGGGTTTGTTGATATAAGCTAAGTTAATTAAACTTATTTAGCCTTGGCTCTGTTGTCGTTCGTGAGCCTCGGGGGATATAATTTAAAAACCCAACAAGAAGCTATTAATGGTTTTCAGTGTCACGCCATGAAAAATAGATTAAAATAAAATCAAAACTGTTGAACAGATAAAGTCCAGAATCTGAGAAAAGAAAGAAGGTAAATATGCCAAGACTCTCGCCAAGATTCAGGTCACAACAATTTTTCTTATGCAAGATATGGGGAAAAACTTTTTATCTAAATTTACAGAGATTTGTATGGAGACGCCATGTTGGTGCCCATCCGGATGGGCACCAACATGGCGGCCGGAAACCAACAGAAACATCTGTCACTGAGTTTTGCAACAAAAGCGTGCATTTATCCCTCGAGGAACTCTAAAACATTAAAATAATACTTTTTCTAATACAAGAATTGTTCAGATAGCCAAATTCCCCACAGTAAGTCACTTTTTTAACCAACATGACAGCTCTCTTCGCCGTCATGTAAATGCCGCGTCACGCAAAAGCTTAGAAATCCAAGCGCAGTCTATCACAAAACCAAGAACCCATTCGGAGCAAAACTTTCTATGAATATTAGTTTTCAGCTGCTCTTAAACATTATTAAAGTAAAATCTCAGGAAGATGAATAGTTTTGTAGTTTGAATTTTAGTGACGTCATGTGAAAACCGGCAATTCCTCAGAAAGAAATAGTGTTTCATTTCCGGAAAGATATCCAAAGTCTGAGAAAGGCTGGGGTTTTGATATCTTGTGCAGGAGAAGTCCTGGGGTGGGGGGGGGGGGGGGGTACGTGCTAATGCGTCGCAGAGCCTGGGTTTTTCGTCCAGTTGAGGTTTAGTACTGAACCTACTGTAAAAGTGCAAGGGCTTATTAATTTATGTTGCCTACACATGTACCAGTTATTACAGTCAACTCGTTTCGAAATGTATTTACTTGTGATACTACTCTTAAACTCTGCCCTAGGGGAGGCGGGGAGGGGTGCTTCCTTGTATCGGCTATATATAGGTATGTCCAGCGTCAGAGGGACATGTGTTTTTTTAAGACATTTTAGTCAGAAGTAGAGTATCGATTTTGGTCATTTTGGTCTTAGACTGGCTATGGTTTTTGCACTCTAGTCTTGAATGAGGTATGATTTTTAGAAGAAGCTACTTTTTTCATCATTATCGATAAGACCAGCAACTAAAGCCATTAACAATACCTTTAACATCATTCTGAACTAGAGAAGTACGGCAGGCCTGAAACAAGGTGTTAATTTAAGGGTCAGGCCATAAATAGGTTAAAAAAATCGCAAACTTTGGTCTTAAATAGGGTAAGTGCTTTGGGAAGCGGGTTGCCCAGCCCCGCCAAATTTGTCAGAAATTCAGAGTATTGTGTGTCAGGCTAAATAAAGCTAAGAGGCAAAAGCATTTGACGCATAATTTTTCCATTTTTCTGCCGGGCAGGTCTTGACTCGAATGGATGCGGCACTCTACGTTTCGTTGTCATTGACGCGGTGTATTTTTCTTTTCAAAAAGGACGCCTCGTGTGTGAGGACAGTTGTGCAATTACTCCTCCACTTTCGGTTGAATATTATGAAGCTAAAATACAAATGCTATTGGTGTTTTCATGGAAACCAGCTCTTGAAATGCCGCGGTATGTCGAAATACAAATTTACTTATTTTTAAAAGTGCGCTCTAAGAAGTAAAGCTATTGGAATTGTGGCGGAAAATTCGAGAAATTCAACTAAATCTGGAAAACGTCCACACCTACGATATGAGGAAATCCTAAAAAGCCATATTGTGCCTATTTTGCAATATACCAACGTTAATTCAATAAATTGCAATATGATGAATTAGTTACCTTCCACAATATATCGTATCTGTCGTATCGTCCAAACGCTCCAAGTGCGTGATCTTTTCCCGTAAACAGCCATAGAAACGGGGTGGGATTGTTATTCCTGACAAGTGTTCTGATTGACCAAAATTATGTCGCCGTAGTTTTGATCTTAATCACATTTAAATCAAGCACGGAAACAGATATCTTCGTTTCTCTATAATACATCGTTTCAGTAAGATTTAGGAACATTTAAGGCGCCCATTATTTCTACCTGCATAACATTTTAATTTCCTTTTCTTTCCGTGCCACGAAATAAAATTTAGTTTCGAGAAGTTATTTTTGCTGAACATGTTTACCTTGTGAATAACAAGCGTTTAACATTCACACTCACTATGTCAATAAATCATGCACTCTGAAACGGAAAACAGTACCATTTCTTGGTTGAACTACACAAAACTAACTGCTTCCATCGGCTTAAAATGTCGCATTGGTGGACAAATCGCGTGGTGTGGCGGCGCCTCTACTTCGAAAATATATTTCTTTTTCACTATCACTCTCAAGTCCCGTTCGCAGTTTTCTTGTGAAAGATAATACCGAGAAACGAGAGTTTCACTGAAATTTTGCAAATGACACATTTTGTTGCGATACACCCAGTTTTGGCTGAAATCTTGCCCGCCGTATTTACATTAAAAATTACGAACTTTACTTTGATTGGATATTACTTCCACTTTGTAAATAGTTCACCCCTGAACTGAAAACAATGCCGTTTCGTTTGACTGTTTCTGAGGAAACGAAACAACAAGTTATTTTTGTTGAACATGTTTACCTTGTGAATTACAAGCGTAACTGGTTGATAACATTCACACCCACTATGTCAATAAATCACTCTGAAATGGAAAACAGTACCATTTCTTCGTTGAACTAAACATAACGAACGGCTTTCATCGGCTTAAAATATCGTATTAGTGGACAAATCGCCCTCCAAAATAAACTTCCTTTCCACTATTACTATCCGAACTGAAGTCCAGTGTGTAGTTTTCCTGTGTATTTTAATACCGAGAAACGAGAGTTTCAGTCGTAATTCCCCATTTTCGAATAAAGCAGCAACTGAAACGTTCGGAACGCCACATTTTGTTGCGATGACCAAATTTCCACCGTATTTACATTAACAATAGAGAGTATAAGCATAACGTTTATATCAGACGGCAAACGGCAAAGATTACCTCTGATTCTTTATTCTTTTCGTCTAATCCTTAAATAAACCTCACAGAAATACAAAAATGTCTCCTACTATTCACCGCAAATACAAATATTTTTACTCTACTACACAGACAGCTAACGATTCATTTTTGTCGTTTGACGTAACGTCATGCTTAATCTCACTAATTACGAACTTTACTCTGATTGGATATTACAAATCACTATGTAAATAGTTCACCACTGAACTGAAAACAATACCGTTACGTTTCTGAGAAAAAGAAACAAAAAGGCCTTCGCACCTCCTCGTCAAAATTATCCTTGAACGAGAGATTTTGAAACTAAAGCTCTTTTAACATACTATACCCTTTTCGTGTACTTCAGCTCGAGGAAACCCTGCCCTTCTATGTCCTTTTATATACAACCAGCCTGAAGAAGGACCCCTTTCGGGCGGAGCTTCCCCCCCCCCCCCCCGTATAGTCAGTCCTTTATAGGAAGTATTCTCCACCCCCGAAAATATTGAAGCACTTCAAGTACTTCGTATAAGCAGGACAAGCAAGGGTAATGAGCCATAATTTTAGCACTTAACTACAGCAAAATCGCCATAAGATGTGTTATTTAAAAAACTGCCGTAAAAGGATAGCATAAATTTGATTAATTTTGTGATTTAGAGGCTATTTCGTAATCGTTGGCGATTACTGCTAACCGCTCATATTCACAAATTAACTTAGGCACAGCTCAAGATTACGAAGTTCTATTCCCCGAAGAAAGCACCACAGGTTATATCGAGAGTGAACTTAACGAAGCGTTACAACAATTCACTTTGTGTTTCTGGATGAAGAGTGCTCTTGTCGGGTGGGCAACCATCTTTTCTCACATGACACCTGACGACAAAAGAGATTTGAGGTTGAGGTGTGGTCCGCAAATGTACAAATGTCACCTAACTTTGGTAGAAGACCAAAGGTGAGGCTCATTTTTCGTATGGACAAAAATCATCAGTTTTGATAGTTCCTTAGTGAGGAGGTTTACTCACCAACATACAGTTCTTACAGAACTACCCTCACCCATACGATCACACTAATAGGAACTATAAATCTGTGACTATCCTGTACATGAAACTCTACTTATTTCTAAAATTTAATTTAATCTCGAGCAGTAGTCGAACTTCTCATTGTAAGATAATCCAACTTCATCTTTTCCTCAGATTGATTTATATGGCTCCTTTAGTGGACAACATGTGGCACCATATCTGTGTGAGCTTGGAGAACGTTCAAGGTCTCTGGGATGTACTCGTTGATGGAGCCGTTATGGCTCACGGTGGTGCCTGGAGTCAAACTCTGAGCGTTCGTCCTGGAAAACTAGTTGTTGGGCAGTCCCAGGGAGTTTACGGCGGAGGATTTACAGTTGGCGAGTCCTTCAAAGGAAAAGTGGCATCTTTAAACATATGGAGCACAAAAATGGCCAACCATGTGATAAAGGAAAAGGCAAAGTCATGCATTCATGATTTAGGGAATGCCGCAGACTGGAGAACATTTCGACATGGCTTTCATGGGAACGCTGAGATCCTTTCACCGCAAACTTGTACTTCTCGCGGTAAGCGAGAATTCCATACAGCAGTAACTGAGAAAAGTGCATGCGTGGTTCAATGATATATATATCCTATATATAGAATTCTAAAGCTTTGACGTCACGTTGTCATGGAAGCAGAATTTTCTGTTCTAAACAAACGCGCTCAGCGAGAAAAATGGTGTCGCTTTCAATCGCTTCGTTGATCTCTTTCTTCTTTGAAGAAAAAAAATCCATTGAGCGGGGAGAAAATCATTATAAATCGGATCATATTGAGTCATTCAGTTACCAACAGGGTGTTCTACGCGGAGAGGTCCATGCAAGCATGAAAAAAAAAAAAAGGTCTACAAAATCACGGTGAGTAGAGCGATCGTTTTTAAACAGTTGCCGAAGTAATATTTGTAGATATTCAGCACGCATCCTCTTGTTTTCTCCTTAAATTTCACAATTCAGCGTTAGTCAGTTTATATTTATTACAACTTCTACGGCTCCTTGAACCAATTAAAGCGTGTAGGCCTTTTTCGTCCGAAAATCGTAAAGCTACGTACGTCTATCAGAGAAATTACGTTCACTTAGTTTCCTTATGTTGTACTTCTCATCTGAACCCTTTTAGATATACCTAAATGAGCAATTTGACATAAAATCCACGGAGTGTGAATGTCCAAGGGGTAAATTCAAATGCAGCCACGCGGCTGCACTTTTTATCCACGGCATTCACAACCTCAGACGCACGGACATCGAGTGCCAATGGAGGAAGAGGAAGTCAAACAGCTCCCTGTCACTGCTGGCAGTCGAAGAAATGTTTCCGCTGCCAAAGAAGTATGTGGCGATTTCCAGAACTCCTGATGCATTAGATCGGTCTGCACTCTATGAAGACTTGAAAGAGTGTGGTAGATTCACTGCATGGTCTGTGCTGGCTTATGAGTCCTGAACCAGCACCCGAAGCCAAACTGCCCACTCCAACAATTGAAGAAATTATTTATTCAGACGAGTTTCTTCAAACCAGAGGGTCCCAACAACAGCTGGATTGCTTGGTACGTAAAGCCAAGGTCGACGAAAGGGATATCGTCTTAGTCAGTGAAATGACTGTGGGCCAGCGAGACAACCCAACCTGGCATCTTGCAAGAAGAGGAAGACTGACTGCAAGCAATTCTAGCTCTGTTTTGCAGGCAAAAAGGGTCACTCCATCCCTTCTGAAACGACTCCTTGGGGAGTATGATTTGTCCCGAGTTAAGGCAGTACAGTGGGGGGTAAACAATGAAACAGAAGCTCTCAGAGCATTTACAAGGTTAACTGGAAAGACTGTCCTGGAAACTGGAATATGGCTGGATGCTTCCGGAATTATTGCTGCCTCCCCTGATGGCCTAGTGGATGAAGATTCTGTTTAGGAAGCAAAGTGTCCCTACACGGAAAGAAACATGACAATTGAAGAGGCAGTCAACACCTCTCCCAATTTCTGCTTGGAGAAAACTGAAGGTGGCCAATATGCTTTGAAGAAAGAACATGTTTATTGGCATCAAATTCAAGGGGAGATGTACTTCTCTCGCCGGAAGTTTTTTTTATTTTGTTATCTGGACAGCTAAAGATGTGGTAGTTTTAAAAATAGCAAGGGATGAAACCTGGAGTGAAAACATTCCAAAGCTTATGCAGTTTTATTTTGATCACCTCTTCCCAAAGGTTGTTGAGGGACAGTTATAACCTTACATGATTGTCATCTATAATAATAATATAAAGAATTTGGGCTTTATGTATTTCCTTGGGGTAATCCCATTAGAAAAGATTGGGAATGTTTGTCGGGCAATTGAAATTGAACCCCTAAAATAGCACAATCTGAGGAAGTCCTGCAGAGCCAGGGCATTTGGATACTTTGTTGTGCAAACTTATTTTTGAAAGTTACCCCCCCCCCCCCCCTTCCCCGACATTACCTCAAGGTCTGAATCTTTCACTGTCTTAGTGTAGATAATTTAAAATTAAAATTTAATTTGTAAAATAAACACCTGACCCACTTAAAGTGCACTTATTCATGATTATTCATTGGGTGTCATAAGGGTGGGCGAGGGTGTAAGAGTGCACTCTGTATACACCAGCCAGAAGACTATTTTTAAGTTAGTGTTAACCCTCATTGTGCGGGTGAAGATATACATGATGTAAATCCACTAATGATTGCAGATTTATTTCACTCCAAATAACTAATGTATTTTATCTAGTTAATACTTAATTCCATTTCAACAATAAATATTTATTATTAATCAAATTCATAACCCTCACATCCCTCCTTGATGAGAGGAAACTGTAAATTGACTAGTGATGCACACAATTGAAATATGTTGTCTGCATGACAACGCAAATATGAGGGTATAAAACTTAAGATCTTAAAGTCCTTAAGCCTAGCATTTGCCCGATCAACATGAATTCTGCATTTTGCTATGGCTTTTGTTGCCCTTGCTTCACTCTCGGCGAATGCACCATTGTTTAAAAGAGGTGGTATATTTACAGAAACACCATTTAGTACAAGGTCCTGTATAACGAAACCCTTGTCTGCCAGGACCATATCTCCAGCAGTTAGGTGGTTTAGCAATCCTGATTGCTGCACAATTGCCTTGTCGGATATCGACCCTGGATAAAGTTTACTTACATAAGTAATAATACCATTTGGGGCTACACCCACAATAACTTTGAAGGAATGCATTCCCCTATAGTTAGAATGGGTAGCATTTTGCTGGCTCATTAGCCCAGGTGTGGCAATCTCAATATCTGTACAGTCTATTACAACTCTACAAGAACCAAATTGACTAAAAGAAGATGGGGCAGACAACTTGTTCTTATCCCTACTTGGAATTGATGTCATGAGGTCATTAAATAAAATTGAGTGCACTACATGAATGAAGGTTGTTACAATATTTGCTATTGTGAATACACTGCAATTAAATAACTGTGCAAGGTGAAGGTTTGTATAATTTTGTCTTACTTTCATCAAGGTAATAAATATTTGGTCTTCAAAAGTAATTGATTCAACTTTCCAACCAGCAAAGTAATTGATGGCCTGTTTGAACCTGCATGTATAATTAACAACAATATGAAAAACTTCCTTTGTTGGAAGCCCAGTCTCCATCTTTAAACCATTTTCATCAATTGCTGACACTGTGTAATGTTTTTGCAAGTAGTCATTTTTTTCTTTAAGGTCCATTAGGTCCCTTTCTGCTTGTTGCAGTTCTGCTTCCAGGATAATTTCTCTTGTTGTTGATGGTCTCTCCAAAATTTCCCCAGTGTCTTCTTGACTCCTTCTTTGCTGGCTCGATTTTTTTCTTCTTTTTTGGCTTTCCTTCTTCTGCAGCGAAGAGTTTGTCTTGATTTCTCTTGAAAATTTCAGGACCATTGCTTTTATTTCCATCTCTGAAATGGCAACTGCAGACTCGGGCGTGTTTTCCTGGCTCTCTATCTTGTCTCCTGTAGCGGAAAGAGGATTATTTTAGCTGCATATTTTGAAAAGAAACCACCTTCTTTTAAAATAAAATAAAATGCAAATACTGTGGGCATTGGTAAACGTATAAAGCTGGATTATTAAAAGCAACTACAACCAAACCTGTAGTATCTAACATTAATTTCAAGCTAGTCAAACGTTAATTCTCCTCTTCAAGGAAAGACATTTAAAATCTGCAGAAAGGCCACCTGACAACCCATAACAAATAGTAAGCAAACTGTATGAACTTCGTAATAAATGTGAGCTTGAACTTAGTTTCATAACAAAGATGGTGACAGTCTATATGCATCAACGCGACTGCGTGCAAACGTACTTTTCTTATAACGTATGTATCATGATCCGGGATAAGTATTTAAACCTCTGACCTTTACTAACCTCAGTAGGCGAACCCATCTTCTGTATTCATCCAGCTTTTTCTCCTTGTTAGAGAATCCGAAAAACCGGCACGTATGGCTTTCCGAGTGATGGTCACACTCGGGCGCGAAGCAATGCACCATTTCGATTGTTTCCTTTCAAATTCCTTTTCAGTTTTACAACTTTCATGTGAATTACAACGTCAATCGTATACGAAGTCTCCTGGTGCTTTTCTAAACGATAATTACACCCTTGACCTATTCAATATAAAAGCTACGAAAAGGATGCGCAATATGACAAGCGTTTGTTTAGAACAGGAATTTTTGGCGCCATGGTAACGTGACGTCACACTTCAGGACTCTATAGGGAAGAGACTATAATAATAGTTTCTTGGTATATAATTAACATAGGGCCGGGAGCGTTTAATATATATTATAATTTATCATATTGCTCTGTACAAGGACTGGGAGGATCTTGACCCCGGTCGTGTGCACAGACCTCACTGTGTTCGGTCTGTAATCACGACCTCTGTCAAGATTCTCCCTTACAGACCTCCTGCTCGGTTAATAAGACCTAAGTCTTGACAGTGGCTGTGTGATAACAGAAGGGCTTCAAATGCTTTTATGTTAATGCAGAAAAATTATTAGTTTCTTCGAGAACAACTTACCCAATCGTAAGCCTAGCCTGCAGAGTAAGTACCCCATACCGGCAGTCCGAACTGTTAAAAATCTATGCCCTGTTTTGTTGTTCTAGAACAAAATGGCTAAACAATCAAACAAAACCTACCCTACTCTACTCCATTTCACTCCACTCCACTTCAATCCACTCTTCTCCACTCTGGTCTTCTCAAGGGGGGATAGTTCCTCGGGAAGTAAGAACCAGGCTCAATGTAATAAATCGGGGAAGGAAGTTGAGGGAAACATGTCAATGATTGACCGTGCCTCATCATTCAGAGATTACACTTTGTCAACTGGTTTGCATGACAATGGCTGGCATCACCTCTCCCTGACATGGAGAAACACGGATGGAAAGGCGTGTTTGTTTGTAGATGGGATCAAGCTGACGTGTGTAACTAACTACCAGACCGGTCAGACAATCGCTGCAAATGGAAAGTTTATTCTGGGCCAGGAAAAAGACTCATTGGGTACAGTAGCTGATGGGTTTATTTGTTATTGACCTTGCATGAGGTCCTTTCTGGAGAGATGTATGTCGAGTTCTTTTTTTCTTTCTGTCGTTCTTTTTTTTTTTGTTTGTTTTTGTTTGTTTGTTTGTTTGTTTGTTTTTTTGCTGCGACTCGCTAATTACAAAAAGAACGAGACCATTATTTTCTAATACGGACCGATTAAGTTAATAGTATTTGTTATAACGGCTTGTATATAAAAAAAAAAAAATTCTGCTGACAAATTTATGTGTCGTTGTAGGCCATTCTCGCTAAAAGTGCGCGTGCAAAAGTCAAGAATTCACTTACGTTTTTCGACCGTTTGCAGGTCGTTCGTTTGAAGTGGTTTTAAAAATTCCACTTTTTCGCCTATCATGAAGGAAAATTCTAGTGACTGTACTTAAGAGCAAACAGTTCTCTTTTGGGCAATGTTTTGAGCAGTTTGGACGGTCTGTATTGCAAAATTAGGACCTCTTAAGTAACCATTTAGTATTGGTATCATTTTCATCTTAGACCAGTTTTCCATTGAAAGACATGTACAGGTTATTGATTGTGTGGTGACACCTGTAACAGATGAAAGGCAACTGAGATTTTTTTTACTAGGGGTTGGGAGACAGGGGTGGGGGTTGACTTCACTTTTTCCTCATTGGTCTGTCAACGGTGGAGCCAAAAGGCCTGAAAATGGGTTATTTAGACCTTTTTTCAGTTCAGTTTATGTTAATCCTCTGTTGTACTTTCTGTGCTCCCGAGTCTACTCAATGTAGCAGTAAGAAAACAGAAGGATACTAGCTTACTCTTTATCATGATCTCGATCTTGAAACCTGTTCTAGAGGAACAGGGATTGAAATTCACAAATGGTCGACTGATATTTATCATCCTTCAGCTACAAAAAAATTATTTCAGTACATTGCAGTGTTCATGTATGTATGTAGTATGTGAAACCATAGTTAATAGAGAGAAATGGTTATGAAACCTGGCAAAGTTCTTCGCTGTATGTTTTTTTTTTTTTGAGGTTACTTTGGGAGTTGACCCTGCACAAACCTGGCAAAATACAAAAGGTGGTTAGGTGTGCTGATACAACTATCCAATAGAAGCATTGCCGTTATGTAATAATGCACAGTCTATGATCATACAACAAACGATGTGCAGAGTCAAGGACCTTCCAACATACATCTTAGCCTGTTAGTTTGCTTGTTTGATGTTTATCGGGCCTCTTAACCATTATTCCCTCGATTAACTACGATGAAATGAATGCGTTCGTCCTTAAAAATTTGCGTTCCCTAATTGCTTTTCTTTGTGTGGTTTTGTTTAAAGGTGATGGCTTTGATTCTGGCCAGGCATATCAAGGTAGCATCAGCCGAGTGAACGTTTGTAATTTTAGAATTACCGAGAAAATAATAAAGCAGATGTCGAGGGAATGTGGATTGGTGAGTGGAAATGTAGTCTCTTAGTACAACTTTAAGAATAACATCTTTGGAGATGTACAGATCATTACTCCTTCATCATGCTCGCTTGCAGGTGGGTCTGGGATTCTAGGAGGGTTGCAGTAGGCTTAACCGTCAACCGTCAAATGGCCAAGACATGAACCGTCAACCGTTACAAACGCAATATTTTTACCATCAACCGTCAAATTAGCAAGCCAATATTAGCCGTGAAATTTCTCAGATATCCTCAAGAACTAAAGGATTGTCTCAAATAAGCTCAAGTTATGCTGTTTATAAATGATTCTCGGGAGCAGGCTAGTAATACGTCCAGCGGTAACAAAGGTGATGAAATTACGCTAATTAGACTCGTACTTGCAGCCCAAAGACCTAATTTTTAACGCGCGAAAAATAGGACTAAATGGATTAATTAAATATGGGCAAAATTGTATCCTTTTATGAAAAATAGCAGGCAAATTTGCGCTTTAATTTCATGTTATAAACGTCATTTCGAAAAATTAGCCGTCCATCGTCAAGTGACCTAAAATTCGACCGTAACTCTTCAAAACGGCACTCCACCCTATTGAGACTCTCTTCTTGTTTTGGAACGTTGAGACGTTAGGAAATAAAATGGTGACGTAGTGTTTAATTAGTCTGTTTGAAGTTTAAAAATCCTGTTCACAGTCCTCTGGAGCACGATAGCTGCCATCAGTACTGAGTTATATCAGAATAAGGTTCTTTAAGGCCGTGTGTACTAACTGGTGTACACAGGAACTACACTTCTTCTGGCGACTGTTGTTAGTAATGCTGCTGTTTCTGCTTAATACCACAACAGGCCATTTCCGAATTACCTCAAGCCTCTTTCTCAAAGTGAGTTTTGGTGCCCATCCTTTCATATGAAACTGATATTTAATTCATTCACATTCAAATTAAATTCATTTTCATATGAATAACTGTGCACCAGGGCTCACTTTGATAGACAGGTGTAAGGCAACCCGGAAATGGGCTATTGTCCTGATGTAAATAACGTTGTGTAAAACGCACCGATGTGTGTCATAGTTCTATAATTCTCTTTTTCAGTGTCCACAGTTCAAGTTAAGAGAGATGAGTACTGTCAAAACTGTTACGGCAGTGCATCAAAAGCGGATTGAGGGACAACTCTAAGAGCATTGTTTGATAGCAAACACAACCAAGTTGGAAAAATATGGCGTTGTTTTTATGACTTGGCACTTACTACAGACTCACACTCAAAGTTGTATGCGTATGACACAGTGGAGAACTCAAAATGCTTGCATACGATTCCGGGAAGCCTGTTGCCTATAAATGATTGAAGGAACACTGTTATTCATGATACAACTGCTGCGTTCTCTCTTAGCAGAAGGAGCCACGTTCTGTAGACGATGAGAGAATAGTATTTAAGAAATAGAAAACATGATCTCCGTGTTTCTATGGAGTTTTAATAAAAATCTACAAACGTTCTTTCTAGGAAGCCGTTCTCAGATTGGCTACGCTACTCACTATCTATTTTGTTGTAGATAGTGATTAGTGTGCCAGTGAGCGCTTGTTAACAAAAAGATTGAAAGTGAAGAATGATCATCGCAGTTAATTTTCCAATTTAAGCAATTGGAACGAAGAAGCCTGAAAAAATTAGGGCTTCAACGGGATTCGAACCCGTGACCTCCGCGATACCGGTGCGATGCTCTACCAACTGAGCTATGAAGCCACACATTGGGAGCGAGATCAATTAATTGAGTTCATATCTTCCCGTGAGGAGTGAAATGATGTGAAGTTTATATGAAATAATTCATATATGAACTGCGGTAGTAGATGAAAGTGAAGAATGATCATCGCAGTTAATTTTCCAATTTAAGCAATTGGAAAGAGGAAGCCTGAAAAAAAAAAAAAAAAAAAAAAAATCAGGGCTTCAACGGGATTCGAACCCGTGACCTCCGCGATACCGGTGCGATGCTCTACCAACTGAGCTATGAAGCCACACATTGGGAGCGAGATCAATTAATTGAGTTCATATCTTCCCGTGAGGAGTGAAATGATGTGAAGTTTATATGAAATAATTCATATATGAACTGCGGTAGTAGATGAAAGTGAAGAATGATCATCGCAGTTAATTTTCCAATTTAAGCAATTGGAAAGAGGAAGCCTGAAAAAAAAAAAAAAAAAAAAATCAGGGCTTCAACGGGATTCGAACCCGTGATCTCCGCGATACCGGTGCGATGCTCTACCAACTGAGCTATGAAGCCACACATTGGGAAGATATGAACTCAATTAATTGATCTCGCTCCCAATGTGTGGTTTCATAGCTCAGTTGGTAGAGCATCGTACCGGTATCGCGGAGGTCACGGGTTCGAATCCCGTTGAAGCCCTGATTTTTTCAGGCTTCTTCTTTCTAATTGCTTAAATTGGAAAATTAACTGCGATGATCATTCTTCACTTTCATCTACTACCGCAGTTCGTATATGAATTATTTCACATAAACTTCACATCATTTCACTCCTCACGGGAAGATATGAACTCAATTAATTGACCTCGCTCCCAATGTGTGGCTTCATAGCTCAGTTGGTAGAACATCGCACCGGCATCGCGGAGGTCACGGGTTCGAATCCCGTTGAAGCCCTCATTTTTTCAGGTTCCTTCTTTCCAATGGCTTAAATTGAAAAATTAACTGCGATAATCATTCTTCACTTTCATCTACTACCGCAGTTCATATATGAATTATTTCATATAAACTTCACAACAAAAAGACTGTCGCGTCTTTGCGTCTTCCAGTTGTCTGTGAAGGGGATTTAGATAAAGTTTGAAGTTTATGGCACTACCTAAGTTCGTCAAGGATGTTACAACTTCAATGTCGTGGTTATTGACGGTGATGCGCTCATGTGAGTTGTTATTCATCCTTATGATCTGTGTCTTCCCAGTATTGATGTTAAGTCCTAGTTTGGATAAGACCGCTTCAATGTGTGTAATTTTCTCTTGCATCTGAGAGTTAGTGTGAGCCAAAGGTGCCAAATCATCGGTACAAGTCTTCAAGTTGGTCTACAAGGGCCGACTGTATTTGATTCCTTGAATCAATTGTGGTCTCTTTCATTTCCCAGTCGATGGAGAGAAGGAAAAGAAACGGTGATAGCAGACAAGCCTGTCTGAGCCCCGTTTTAACGTTTCAGGTAAACCACCATCATGGAGAATGCTGCAGCTCGTGCATTGCCTTCGTACGTTTTCCTCACTAACGCTATAATCTTTCTAGAAATTCCGTAGCTCACCATATCCCACAAGATATTTCTATCCAGACTGTCAAACGCCTTTCCATAGTCTACGAAGTTTAAATAGAGTGGAGACCTCCATACAAGGGACTGTCCCATAATTATACAAAGGGTGGCTGTTTGATCTGAAGTTGACCTTCAATCATGGACAAAAGTCTTGGGACAAATTTACACTTTTGGTGCTTTTGCACACACGCCAGACGCGAATACAACTTCACCCGCCTAACCTCGCCCCCCCCCCCCCCCCCAACCCCCATACAATGTTGAAAACTAGTACTTGCAATTTCACCTGATTTTTAACATTGTGTTGGTTGGGGATGGGGGACAGCAACGCGTTTTGAAAGGATATAGCAGCGTTTTTTGCAAACTTCAGTTCTAAAACACAGATAATTCGTTGCATTACATAAGTGTCCCAAAAAATTTTGTCCACGATTGCCTGATTTTCACGTCTCGTGGAAATATGCACAATCAGGGCGTTTTTTTTTAGCGCTAAATGCGTTTAGAACCCGAGAATGTGAACATCTGAGATTAGAAAGGCATTTCTGAGAACTTTACCCAGCCTTTCCGTATTTTTCATTGGTTTTGGACCGATCGGGAAGGGTGTTGATCTCAAATAATCTAGAAACGTTTGTATGTTATGGCAGTGATAACGGCGTCGCTTGATTTGGATACGTAACGAATTGTTTACATTATAATGTACAGTTTTGCAGATACTTCAAGTACTTAAACGACAAATTTGGTATTCAAAGTGAGTACTGTTGCTGAGAACCGTTGAGTTATGCAAATAAGGATTGACCAACTCATTGTCCACAACACTAAAAAAATGTCACACAATATTGTTTCGTAAATAAATGAAGGAAATGACTTCCACTGGCGGGAAACAACTTAGCTTGCTGATATTTGGTTCGATACCCTTTCGACGAAATTATAGTTTACGATACTCGCTCACTGCATGTATCATATTCATGATACAGATGACTTTCGGGGTGAAAATCTTCCGTTTTCCTTCCAAAAAAAAAAAGACATTTACTCGCTGTTCGACAGACATTCTTGTCATATGCACAATAATCTATAATGCCTTATGCTCGTTGCTGCCTTGAGCGTTAACCACGTGTGTCCTTTCAAATACCTCACGCGCGAGTACGGGATAGAACAAATTCCGATTTACACCACGCGTTTGCGTTGGGAAAAATGGAAAAGAAAAATAAACAGCTTAAATAAACCACAAAATAGCTCAAAAATAATCTTTGTATTACGATCAATTCACAGTGTCGAGAGGAAACACATTTAGACTGTGTGATAGCAAGTGATATTGTGATATTTCAGTGATAAGTGATATTTTATTTCTCAACTGAAATTCAGACATGTAGACGGCCTGAACCCTGCCCAATTCTCACGCAGCGTCTCGTCTACGGCATTCCTCATACGATTTAGAATAATTATATTTGGTACTTTCCCAGTTGTAGACAGAAGCATGATTCCTCTACAGTTCATACACTAGCTGAGGTTGCCTTTCTTGGGTATTTTGACCAGGATTCCATCCTTCCACTCTGATAGTATACATTCCTGTTCCCAGATCTTTGCTGGGAGACTGCAACATGCTCACTGAGGTGTTAATATCAGTTTTCCGTATCTCTGCAGGAATGTTTTCGGTTCCTGTTGCTTTGTTGTTCTTTGGCGATCTGATTGCTTCTCCAACTTTGGTTTCGGTCTGGGGCTCACAATTTATATCTCCTGGTTGGATGGTGGTAGTATTAGAGGATTGGTTGGCGGAGGCCTATTGGGAAGTTGTTGAAAGTGCTCTACCCATCTGTTCCTCTGATCTTCAGTTGCTGTAAGTAGGCAACCGTTTAAATCTCTAATTTAGTGGTAGTAGATATCCATGCTTTGTGTTGTTACTTCTTTCGGCGCAGTACTGTCTAACTGATCTTCTTAGTTTGAGCGGCAGTTTACCAATTAAGAGATGGTGGTCTGAGCTAGTATCTGCTCCCCTCATCATTCTGACATTTAGTAGTGTCTTGATATGCAGGGGTGGTCTATCTTGAGTTGCATGGTCTGTTTCCAGACTTGCAGGAAGGCCCGTTCTACGCTACAAAAAGTCTGCAAATCGATCCGGCAGGTTGGGAGGTAGTGGCTGAAGACCGCAGGGAATGGAGAAGGACCGTACCGTGAAGGCATGTGTCCAGAGGAGCGAGCTAGAGCTGAGGAGTTGAGAGAACATCAGTGCGAAGAGAGGAGGCCAGAGAGCAGATTCCCCGCCCTCAGAGCCAGGCGCGACTCTCACCTGCAACAGAATTGGCATATATACAGCCACAGCACGCGCTGCAACTCAACCGCAAACTGACTCATGGCGCAGAGTTCCACTGTCTCCCGAGACAGACGGATGCCAACAACAGGGTTAGGCGAGACCCAAGTGGCGTTGTGTATTTTTTTTTTTTCTGAGGGAAAGCGGATCATCCAATTACGAGCTCGTCCTCTGCACATAAGTCCGGAAATCTCTCTCCATTATTGTTCATATCACCTAAACCATGTGTGCCCATCACTTCTTCATAACCGGTGTTACAGCTTCTAATCTTGGCATTCATGTCTCCCATTAAGATGGTCAGACATTGAGCCTTGAGACGATGAGCCTTTCATAACAAGTCTTTCACCTCCTCGTTAGCATCATTAGTAAGTGCATAATACGTGATAAATCTGGTGAGTATCCAAAGCATGATAGAGATCTCCAGCTCATAATCTAGTTATTAAACAGAAACACAATTTCTAACCCGCAATCATCCAGAATTTTTCCTTTTGGCTATTTTCCAAAAGCTTATAAAATTCTTAATAAAAATTGAGCTCAAAAGATACTATTACTTACCAGTCAGAGTCAGAGACGGAAATACAAACGTAAGGATAGGGGATCGGAATTTCCCTAAATCGCCAAATTTCAACTACAGTGGAAGCTCTCTTAACGGACACTCTCGTAAGCGGACAGCTTCGCACGTACGACCCCCTTCACAAAACCCCGTTTGAACTCCCATACGAACTCTGTATTTACTCATTCTGCAGGCGCACGTTTTCGTAAGCGGCAGCGGACACTTTGAGTGCTGGTGATTTAGACATTTCCTTTGTTCTTAGTCTCCCGTAAGCGGACATCTGTTAGTTAGTACTGCAGTTAGAATTGTCCTGAAATTCTAACTCGTCCGAGTGATAAAATTCACTCTCAGAGTGTTCCTCCCCGTCACTCATTCTCAGCCACTATAATTTTCAGACCAAAAACAAATCGATGGTTTGTTAATTACCTTTTGCTTGCAAGCCCGTAATCGGCCCGTGGGCATTACGGGAGAATAATGGCCCACAATTCAGTGACAATTAGCCAATCAGAGCGCGCGTTATATCGCCTACAAACACAAGCCATATAAATATATATAGCTTAATTTTATTGGATTTTAATTTTACAAAACGACCGGAAGTCGATGTGACAAAAACAACAACAAGTGGGAAATCACATGACATGCGCGCCGTTTGTAAAATTAGTTCAATGAAAAATTTGAGAGCGAAGCAAGCGAATTTGCTGAATTAAATTGCAATCAAGTCAAATTCAAGAAACGTCTATCAAATGAAGGAGATATAACCTTGGTCAGAAAGTTTGAAAAGCGTTCAAGTTCGCGTCATGGAGAAGAGCCAAATAATTGTGCACTTGCACATTGCCATTGTAATAATGCTGCGGAAAACTTTGATCGCCATGTGACACAGACGTTGTGCCAAAAGTACTCTCGACAAGATCTCTCTCAGGGTTCCCTTGCTTTGAAAGCCTTGGCATTTCGAGCTGTATGTGTGGAGTTCATTGTTGGTCAGTTTTAGAGTCAAGGAGAGAAACTATTTTAGCGTCAGATTCATCTTCAGAATCTCTGAGGCCACCTGGTAGTTTTTCGTGGCTGGTAAAGAA
>NW_028301578.1:3845000-3960000 GCF_042242905.1 Orbicella faveolata | reverse complement strand
TTGCAAAGCGATACTAATTCCACGCGACGCTTTGCCTCGTAAGAATGTGTCACGCTCAACCACGTAACGCGCGATAGATGCGTAAGGTGACGTATTACCATTGTTGTACGTCGCCATTAACACGAAGGTACCACTCGGGGTCTGAAAGTTAAATGTTGACTGCAGTGGTAATATTTCACTCAGGCGGGAAATTTAAGTTTCAAAGCAATCATGTATTTTATTTCGACATCATCCACGGCACCGGCATGGAGGAAGAACAATCTCCTCCAGTGCCATCGGAGTTCAGCTCTACGCGTCTTGCACGGGTCACAAGCGCGTTCCTTGACCCGCACAAGAATTGGTATGTTTTGACGAAAGAACTATGTGGGGGAACGAGACCAGTTGACTTTTTAAAGAATGGCGTATTTAAGATTTTTCCCGATGAAGTCAAAGTAATCGCTTCGCGCGAACTCGAGCCCGCCAATTTATCGAGATGGAACAGACAGCCAAGAAATTTATGCGTGGCTTCGTCTTTTGGCCTATGTGCTGGTCTGTTAAGACAGAGGGAAATTCCAGCTGATGGTCTGATCAGTTCGCCCTCCTTCCAGTCGGTCGCAAGAATTATAAATTCTATCACCCTTGATTTGGAGCCATTGACGCCGCCGAGCAAAGTTGATTCTGGCGGGAAAATGGTTTACCTCGATCAACTCGAGAGCAACATCCAAATCGAGTCGCTCAAGGCTGAGATGGACGCACTCCAAGCCGAGATAAGAAATCTCCAGTCTCAAGTACAAGAAAAAACTCTGGGTGATTCCATCTCGCTATCAATATCTTCTCCAGAGTCTACGAAATCGTTTTGTTCCTCGCTGACTTGTTCGGGTCGATCATCGCCGACATCCCCATCGACAAGCAGCAGTTCAATTGAAGAAGTTAAAAGCAGTCCACTAGGATCGACGACGAAAAAGAGGCAAATAGCAAAGCAATGCAGTCAGGTGATGGCTTCCCTCAACGACGTCAGTGAGAAGTATCGTGAGTCAGTATCTTCTGTGTTGGGGAACGCGTTTATCTTCGGAAATGAAAACGAGAAAGAGCAAGTGAGAGATACTATTTCCGAGGTCGTGGATATGGTCTTGGATGCCAAGGGTCCCAAGAAAGGCTTATCTGATCTCTGATCATCGTCGACCTATGGGCGAATTATGAAATCCATGAGAGTTCCAGATTGGGCGCTTTTGTTTTTTAAGCTTCAGTCAAGGCTTCCTGACTCGGCGTGGCAGACATTGCTAAATTTGACGCAGCTTGGAAAGAGTGGAGTGAGTATACATTCTTACTTAATTTTATTTCTTTTCTTAATTAAATCAATTAACTTAAGGTGACGATATAAATTACTGAGGAATATTTGATGATTGTGAATGATCACCTGTACATCGTTTTTATCACTTTAAAAAAAAAAAAAATTAATTACATATTATTGCAGAACAGCCCTCGTACATGTATATATAAGGAAGTAGTACATGTAAAAGCTCTATTAAGCCCCGATCTCTGTCAACAGCCCCCGGTTTTAATAAGTCCCCTGTTTGAAAGTTGGTTTTTGTAACAAGCTCCCCTTCTCTAATAAGCCTCCCAACCCCTTTTGAAACATGAGATTTTGTAATTAGTCATCCCCGCCCTGTTCCCTCTTACAAAATCATTATGTCATGCGGCCCAGTTGGTTTGTTTTTAAACAAGTACACACTCAAACACATAGTACAGTTTGCTGCTCAAGGTTATTGAATAATAGAGTTTCACTGCAGTTGTTTGAGTTTTGTAAGTTTGTAAGTTTTGTATTTTAAGATGAAAAGAGCATGTTTGAAGATTTCCATTTCACTCATTGACATTAATTTGTACAGGAGAATTTGCCTGCCAGTTTCAAGCAAGACTTAGTGTGTCCATCGAATTTCATTAGTACAGTAGGATAACTTATGCTATAGTTTAAATTTTTGTTTTTTAATAATTATATCCATCTTGTTAAGAAATCTGATGATACACCTGTGCTGCTCACGAAAAATGAGATCAGAGCCATCAAGAAGCTTATCTTCTCTGTTGTGAGGAAAACATTGAAGATTGACAGGATGAATGCTGATTTTGATGCATGTGATGTAGACCTAAGTGCAGTGCTGGTGTGGGCCATCCGAGAACAGCGCCTCTTCTCAAATGACACTGAGGATATGGAATTTAATATCAAGCTTGATGGCCGTCCTCTTGGAGGTGTGTACAAGTTGTTTTGGTCTTTGTCCATTTTGACAACAATTGACAGGTTAATTAAGTGTATTTCATTCACTTAAAAGTACTTCGTGAATATAATTAATTTTCACCATGTGCGAAACCTTCAAATGGATCAAGCTTCTGGTGGTTGAATCGCAGAAGGATGGTCTACAGATTCCTGTAAAATTTTCTTTGGGCAAATGATTGTGAGCGACGCGAGAGCTTTTCAAAGTACGTCAAAAATGCAAATATTTGACCATCCGTCGTCAAATTTCAATTTACGGGTTAGACGTATACTTTAGCATGCGCCACATGACTTGACCTATGTTAAGTTGAAATAGACACAGAGCTGATAATTTCGAAATGTTCTAACCTTATTTGTTTCTAGTCGATCTCTCACCATCCGTCGCACATAAAGCTGAAGTTTGCTTTTGTTTACACAAGGTTAACGTCCGATGTACATCGCCTACTGTCAACTTATTATTGGTCGAATACTATGAATCTGTGACCATCTTTCTGCGCTTATGAACATCACTGCATCTAAGTCTAAAATGGCTGAGTCATTTGTAGATAGTTGCTTGCTTTACGCCTCGCCAAAATATTGCGTTTGATCGATTGCTGACCATTGCTGATAAGCGTGTCGGCGCAGCACAATCTTACAGCCGTTATTTGTGCGTCACGCAATGCTGTCACGGCATATGCTGCACATTTTGATCTATTTTGTATAGAGTACTCTCAGGATACGTGAAACAATTTAATCATTGTTCATCTGTTTGTTCATATATATAATAATATGTGTATATTTATATAATCGTGTTCTATAGTGTACGTGGCATCGGTCCAAATCACGTTTGTTGTACGTTCTGACGTTTCAGACAACAGCTGATAAAGCTATTGGCTGTACTCACTAGAATTTTAAGAAAATCGCCATAAACAAATTATAGATCAATGAAGCAAGAACTACCTGAAATAAAAATAGGAAATCACAACGTGTCTAATTCGTGAGAAAAACAGACTAAATAGCTCTAGCCCTGGCCATGCCATTTTATTTGGCGTATTTTGTTTGCTTAGTGGCGAGGCATTGGTATGCAACAGAAAATAGTGGACTGTTGTCAATACAGTCCAAAATAATCGTTAGTAAAATATTGTAAATAAAACACCTATTGGCCGGTTACCTCCGCGGCCACCATTTGGTCATTCCGAAAAGGGTTTCATTATTGTCTTTATCCTTGTTAAGCGGCCACCCAAAATTTAAGAACTTTGTTTTGGAAAGGGCGATGGCAGATAAGAGTCTGAAACTGAAGGTGCACGACGAGTGATAATTCAAACACACGTCTATCACGATTGTCGTGAATTGACTCCATGTTCACCAAGAAATTTATAGCCCGACAGTGAAAAATTAAATATTCAAGGTACGCCAACCTCTATTTAAGCGGCTAGCTCCATTAAGCGGTCACCATCCATTTCCCCGAGGGTAGCCCATTGTATTACATGTAAACCAAAAATAATTGCATAGCGCGAAAAGGCCTAGGTATAAGTTTAGCGTTACAGTATTACGCAGGGCATGTAGGTAGCGGTGGTCCAGTAAAAGATAACAACAGGGGCAATGGTAAACTATTCATTCTTTTCATTTCTTAATTCAATCTCTTCCTAGTCAACACGATTGTGTGCTCTCAGTGATTCTAAGCCTTACGGTGCCCTACGTATTAGGATAGAAATTGTCCTACCCCTACCCCCTAAAATGGGATGACAGCATTGCGTGACGAACAAGAAACCGCTGCAGGCAAGGATTCAAGCCATCAAACCATGACGTTCAAACGTAATATTTTGGTGTAGTGCAAAGCAAGCAACTATCTACAAATGACTTAGCCGTTTTTGACTTAGATGCAGTGGTGATCATATATGTCGAAAGAGGGTCGCAGATTCATGGTATTCGACCGTTAAATAAATTGACAGTTGGCGATGTACATCGGACGTTATGTAAACAAAAGCAAACTTCTGCTTTATGTGCGACGAATGGTGAGAGAAACACGTCAAATCGGCCTTGAACCTGCCTTTTACTGCAAATGAGGTTAGAACATTTCGAAATTATCAGCTCTGTGTCTATTTCAACTTAACATAGGTCAAGTCATGTGGCGCATGCTAAAATATACGTCTAACCCGTAAATTGAAATTTGACGACGGATGGTCAAATATTTGCATTTTTGACGTACTTTGAAAAGCTCTCGCGTCGCTCACAATCATTTGCCCAAAGAAAATTTTACAGGAATCTGTAGACCATCCTTCTGCGATTCAACCACCAGAAGCTTGATCCATTTGAAGGTTTCGCACATGGTGAAAATTAATTATATTCACGAAGTACTTTTAAGTGAATGAAATACATGTCTTCGAAATTTAATTATTTTGCACCCAAAAAGACAACGCAACATTCCCTAAAATCAACCCAGTACGCATTTAAACATTGCACAAAAATATTTGAGTGTTTTAAAGACGGAAGAATGATGTGGTTTTGTATGCAAGGCTCTCAAACTTGTGTATTAAAATGGTGCGTCAAATGACGATTTTAACTGAGTTTGGTAATTTGCATATTTCTTTGCAATAAAAGGATATTTTGCCAAAAAAACTATCCAGTATTCTTTGTCATGCCCTAGCCTATCTACCATGAAAATATAAGCGAAATCGAATTTTCGACCCTTGCCGAGTTATTTTCCATTTTTATGGACAGGGACTTTTAAATACTATTTTTAAAAGCTGTTTTTTACCTATTTTATGAAATAGATTAAAAATAGGTCAAAAAGTGTATTTTTAACGTAGTTTTCGACTGATTTTAATGGTGTTTAAACCTGTTTAAAGCACTATTGAAACAAAATTCGAAATGTATTTTGAAAAGCTTTTAAAAACATAGTTAAAATTCCAAAACTCGAAAACTTTGCTAAGTTTAAAAATATAATTAAAATAGTCTGTAACTACTTTAAAACTCTTTCGAGGAACACAGCATTTGGTACTCAAATAGACTCGAAATTCGAACGGGACGCGACTCGAACCTCGGTAATTTAAGTTTTCGAGCTTCGTGGGTTGAGGATCGTTGTAAAAGTATAACATGTCATTCTTGTGCAATTGACGATGTATAATGTTTCATTCGAAACGTGTTTCGTCTTCTAATATAAGATATGAAGTTCAAATTCATCGTGTGGTTTGTAAAAGTATAACATAAAGTCGATATAAGGCAGTGAACTTACGCTGAAACAACCCTACGTCATAATTAAAAGTTGGTTCTGTATAACCCAGTCTTCGAAACGTAGATAAGATGACATTAATTTTAATGTTTTTGATATACACTCACGAAGGTGTGACTAAATTAGAATGTTAATCAACAAAGAGGTAATAAAGAATTATAAAAGTTTAAAACAAATGCTCTCTTATTGAGGTAAAAAATTGCATAATAACTTTCAAAAAATAAATCAAAATTAAGATTGAGAACTTTGCCTTTCAAGTTTCGGCAACTCAGTGTTTTCAGCGTTCACTACGCAAACTAAACCACCTGATGTCTGGGGATTAATTTTGTGTGTAATCTGATTTACATTAATTTGCATATATATTAGTGTATTTTAAGGTTGCCGAGATTGCATAAATAGAATTGATTTACGAAAATGCTCGTCTGACATCCTTCTATTGGCGCTGAGTAAGATCCACAAAATGGCTGCACTACTTGTAAAGGAACCGGACAAGTAATGGCGGCGAAGCGGCTTTGAACTGCTATCATAAGAACTAACTTCTTTCGTACTAGAATTCTATAAAGATCGACGTTGTTTATATAGTAAGCCACCTTCTTGACAGCCATGAAATTGACGTTTATTCGTGAAAAACAGTGAGGTAATAAATATAGGTATGCGGACTTGGCAAGCTTCAGAACTTGGAAATGTGTCGGTAAAACTTGGGTGCACAAACACAAATGGCTAAGGTGTAAAGAGGGCGCTTCATAATATTAGCTGTAGAGACACGATGACTGAAGGTGAAAAGAAAAATGCCTTTAATTTGTTAAATCATACTTTTTTCTACTTAGTGAAGAAGATTTAACAATACTAAAAAATCCGCCTTAATATTTCACTTTCTTTTCAGCACAGTAAAACAAGATGTTATAATTAACTTGTTTACAGTTACAAGAAATCAGACTTTTTATAAAAGATAACAAAGCTAGCCGATCTAATATCAATAACCGCAAACTGTTCCTATTTTAATAACATCTCTTTTATTAACGTTTTATTATGAAGGCGACCGTCTGTCGAGCTGTACTGTTAATCGAGGTCCATGGTATTACGCTGTTGCTCGCTTTTTTTTTGTGAATCTTAAGGCTCCGTCCACACTACGCCGGAGGAAGTTGAAAGCGCGGAAAATTTACTCTGAAAATCGCGCATCAAATATTTTCCGGCCACACTATGCCTGAGTAATTTAAAAACGCAACAGTTACCGGCCATTTTGGTTTTGTGTTTGTGGAAAATTCAGTCGGGGAAATCACAAGATTATCGTGACGCCATTGTTTTCGGAAAGGTCCGAAAACGAAAAGCGGGCGTTTTCAAATTCCTCCTTTTTGAAGAGCGTTCGGCGAAAAGCTTCGTTTTCGTGACGGATTAGTGTAGACGGCAGGCCTAACCGTAGAAGTAAAGACAAAGTCTGCATGCGAACCAAGTGGCCCGTCAGGCCGGAGCTTATCCCGGTTTCTGTAGCATGAAGCGACTAGGAGTATCTCTACTCTCCTGGATGGGATGCTAGTCCATCGCAGGGTTACCCCCAGCATTAAGTTCGCCAGTACTCATTTATACACCTGGGTGGAGAGAGGCACTTTTCCAACTTATCGTGAACGCTCCCTATAAGGTTCTCCTGAATCTCCGCCTACGTTCAATTACCGGTAAATAAGCTTTCTGGTGCTATTCGTCCTCATAATCGCTTAAACCACAGGACAGTCAGCGTCTTAATAGGAGGAGCTAGTAGTAATTAATATTACACCTTAGAGCGGTTTTCAATTGACGGCCGAAACCAATTTAAAGAAAAAGACAACAGAACGTTTCATTTTGAGTGTCGAATGGTAATGAGACAATATCTTTAGTTTCGGTTTGGGTTTTGGTTTTACTACGGTTCGAGATTGGCTGAGTAGTCCAACTGGTAAGTAGTTGGTTTGATTTCCGTTTTACGACACTCAGTTGAAAACAGCTCTATATGGGAATTTTGGCAATAATGATAAAAACGGTTCCGTTTTCTCCTTCCCCTCGATGCAGTTTTCCATCGAGTTAAATACCAAGGCAATTTCCAGCAATTGATAGAGTTTGCCGATTCAGGGTTCATACAGCTCTGCTGCTGAGCGCGTGACATTGAAGATATCGATGATAAATTTCGTCATAATATTTTCAAAGCAGTCTGTGACTCCACTCGGCTACCCCTTGTCGATTATTTGCTGTAATTTAATCAGAAATGTTCTAAACGAGCAAGGGACTGGGTATAAATATTGAAAATCGATTAATTTGAAAAACTGAGCCTGTGATCTAAAAGAACATGCAAACGTTAGTACGCTTACCAAATGTCTGTATTTTTTAGTGCAAATACAAAGATGCAATACGCTTTTGAAAAGCTGTTATTAATGAGAGTGTTGTATCGTTTAGGGTGAGAGGTGTCGATTTTAAATATTCGTACCCAGTCCCTTGCTCGTTTAGAGCATGGCTAATTAACAAATATTGAATTTTGTTTGCGAAGGGAACTCGTAGTTGCGACGAGTTTCAAATATTTGACTGCAAATGTCCACGAGAAAGCAAGAAACCTCGAAAGACTTAAAAGGAGCAGGAAACTTCAAAAATGAGTAAAACAGAATCCTGATGGCAAATACTACTAAGAATGCTAATAATGTGCCGTTGTGGTATTGATTAGGTTAGTTGCATTACGAATTGACAACTGGCTGATGCCTATCATCTAGCTCTGTTTAGACGTTCGCGCCCCTTGAGACATTTCACTATGCATTTAATATCAAACGAACAGCCAAAGTAGGAAAAAAAACAAACAAAACAAAACAAAACAAAACAAAACAAAACAAAACAAAGAAGAAACCGTCTTAAAGGAAATGGAATTAAGAGCGTAGAAAGCTACTGGTTATCGTCACGGAACATAACAATAATAACAGGTATAGCCTACTAGAAACAGCCGGGTATTCTGAGATAGTCGCCCACATGAAATAAGCCATTCTGTTGGGGCTTATCTTTGGTGATTGGGCGAGTTGGTGAGCATAAAGATTTGCTTTTTAAGGTTGCTCACAGCTGTTTTTTCCATGGGCTCAACAGAAGCAAATCTGCGCGTAAAAGAGCCATGTTTGTGTTTCAGCAAAGAATCAAGTTTGCCCGTCAAGGAATCACCAGAACAGCTGTTCTTCCCATGCATTTGAAAGAACTAAGTTTGTATTTCAAAGAATTAAGTATGCGGCTAAAGTTTACGCTTCTAGAAATCAAATTTCCGTTTTACTGAATGCAGTCTGAGTTTCAAAAAAATCAAGTTTCCGTTTCAGAGAGTCAAGCTTTATTGTAGGAAATGAAGTTTTAATTAAAATAATCAGGTCTTTGTGACATCATTTATCGCTTTTATCATCGTACGCCACACTTGGAGCTAGATTATCCTTAAGCGTCGGCTTGATGCCTGTTCAATCATCTCGAACAAGCTGATTGGAGGTACGAGAATTTTATTTTGTTACGCTATGATCGCTATCTTTTCTTTTTTCTTACTTTCAGTAGCTTTGTTGTTAGCCTCAGCTATATTTATGCGCTTAATTTCGGAACCAGATTAAGTCTAGCCACAACAGGCTTTGCGAATTAAGTCATTTTGTCTCTGCATTTTCTTATGTAGAGCCATTTGAGCGGCAGTGCAACTTGATATGAGTACATGGTAAGTCTGAAGCAAATTTGTCTTTAAAATCAGTCTCTTGTAAAAAAAAAAAAAAAAAAAAAAAAAAAAAAAAAAAAAAAATGGCCAGTTCTTTCTTCTGCCTAGGTTGTTGTCAATTACCAATTCTTATCATTGTCTGTGACCACTTTTTACAAGAAAATTAAGTACAGTAGTTAGTAGTTTCTCCGATAACACTTTTAAGCAAGATCAAAAAGAAGATATGGCAAACTGGAGAAGTTAGGTAGGATAGCATTTCGTGTGGTAAAAGCAATTCACTCATTTCTGTCTAACATCTTGATACCTTTTCTGCATAGCAACTTTAAGGAAGATAAAAGGGCAAGTTACGAACTGGAGCACTTAGCTAGGATAACACTTCCTGTGGTAAAAGCAGTTCACTCAATTCAGCGTTTCATTTTTTTTTAGTTGATTTAGGCATTTCAATTGCTCCATATTAGAAACAATGGCGTAAAAGCGAACCGAAGCTGTTCTGTAACTAATCTTCCTATTTTTGACATTTTTCGTGCTTTTGATAGACGTCGAGTATCCTGATATCAGTTTGTTCGACCAAGAAAAAACTGGCATTAAAATGGCTACGGATAAAATAAAATCCACCACCACGTGAACCAGAAGAGAAATAGCACTTGTTTCATACAGTTCTTGTAATTATATGATTGCGTGAACTGAATTTAATGTAAGCCCGTTTAACTTCCTCGTTTGTTAAGGTTTTCCCTAAAATAAATTATTTAAATATTCTATTAAGAAGAGATTACTGGAGAGCAGATAAGACCTACGTCAAACCATTTATTTCCTATGTATATTTTCGTTGATTTACTGAAAAGCTTACGCTTATCATTATGACTGATGGGCCACTTTGGTGACATGTCAGAGAATACTGACATGAAGACTCGAACTGACATGGAGAATCATGTAGTATGAAGGATTGGTTTTAATATCGGTGCTTCTAAGCAAAACTTGAAGGGTTTATAAATAGCAGGAAAATATCTAAACGCATGATATTCAATAATCTTGCTGTGTCCTCGACGGAAAACAACATTTCCTTGAAGACAAAATGCAATTTGTGGTAGACAAAATTAGTATAAACAAATATCACGCCTCCGCCGAAATGATTGTAAGAATGGCTGTGAGTTGCTAATATCACCACTCTTGTTAGCGCCACTTCCATATCAATTTGTCTTCGTTGAAAAGGAGAATTAAGGTACGTTTTTCACTTTTCTTTCACAATCAGTAATAAATAAAGTCTTCAAGGTGAATAACATCGAGAGAACCACTTTCTCATATAGTGGACCATGAGTCACCGTGATTTTATTATACTCCTGTACCACACCTTTAAATAAAGCGGGGGAAGGGACACGGCTTTACTTTTAATTCTGATCCATTCAGTGAACGCCCAGTTAGTAATGTAAAGTTAGTAATTGTTAGTAATGAAAATTAGGTCGTCTAGTTTTGCTATCTTTACATTAAAAAGTCTGACCTCCTCCTTGAGCAACTCTTATAACATCCTGTTTTTTTCTGTGCCGAAAAGCCTTAAGCGAATTATTTTGTCGGATAGTCTTAAACATGTTAGAATCTCCTTCAATACGGCATTTTTTTTTTTTTTCACTTTCGTCCATCGTGTCCCTGCAGAAATATAACATAGCTCTCGTATTTACATATCTTTGCCATTTTTGTTCAGTTGTGCCAAAGATACGTATATTTATTACGCCTCTGTTGGTCAAAAATACGCTGGTACTTCAAGGTTGGCAAGAAAGTCACTTACTATATAATGTACACAATGTCGCTGTTTAAAATACCATTTGGAATTAAGTACATTAAGTTCTTAAATCGCAGTTCAAAGCCATTACGCCGCCACAGCTAGATTCCTTTGGGATTACGTGTTCCGCATTGTGTGGATCTTTACACAAATTATGTCAGACGGGCATTGCCGTGATCAATTACAGCCGGCTTGCCCGGCAACCTTAAATACACCAAACAAGGAGAAATACAAATCAGACTACACCCAACATTGGGATTTCCTCCACGAGATGATCTCGCATATTATATTTGCGCGGTGAACATTGAAAACACTCTGGCTCCATAGCTGCAATGGTAAAGTCCGAAACCGTGTTTTTTCGCTTGTTATAAACTGTTAATATTCATTGTCACTATTGCTTCGGAATAACTTTACCGCATTAGGAAGGAAAACAGTTCACTTTTAATTGATAAATTCATCATTACCTTTAACCAATAAGCGTTTTACTTTAATCTAGTTGCACCCCATTGAGTATACATCAGAAATTAAAAAGAATTTAATTAAAACACATTACTTCTGTCTTTTAAAATTTGTGCCTTAGATTAAGAACTTATCACTGCCTTTATTTTACTCTACCAAAATGGACTCACCAACACGCAAATCAGTAGACTGGTACAATTCTGAGGAAGTGGCGTGCCACAAAATGTTCAAAACATTTTTTTTTTTACAATTTTATGTCATCAGACGCGAGTATTCACTAGCATTACACTCTTTCTTTCTTGTATAAGAATATATTTTATAAGAATATCGAGGCTAAAAGTTGCGAAATTTTAAGAATATCTTAGAAATAAACCCGAGGCTGGGATTTTGGAAAGAATATAAATTTGTGTGATGAAAATTTCTAAATACAGTACAATTATATGCTTTCAGCTAAACCGTATAAAATTCTTCCTTTCTCTAGACGTCAAAACTAGCCAAAGAGCGACAAAAACAGCACCAGCCGTATGTTCGATGCTAATAACATTTCGATAAGAAGTTATATGCGTTATATCAGGCTTAAATACCTGCAGGCTGGCTCCAAAATTACTTCAACACCATCGTGACACCAAATATATTCAAAAGCAGCAGTGTCATACGCTATGATCTAAGAATATTCACAAGAATATTTTCAGCCTAAAATCGGCGGAAAAATAAGAATATACTTAGCTTCGGCCGGTAAAAAAACAATGTTCTTATATAGACACATGCCGGGTGTCCTGTACGACTCATCTTTACCAAGAACAAACTCGGCGAAAAGTTCCCGATCAGTGAAGAAAAATATATCTATCCTGAAAGTCAACTGCCAAAGTCTACCGGCTAAAAGAGAAACATTTCTTCATCTGATTAACGATGCAAAACCGGATATAATTATTGGAACTGAATCCTGGTTATCTCACGAGCACAGCAACAATGAGTGTTTCCCTACAGTGACCTACCAGGTAGAGAGGAGAGACAGATCAAACGACCCTCACGGCGGGGTGTTTATTGGTGCCAAAAAAGACCTAGTACTAGTGAGAGAAAGTAACCTGGAAACAGTTCTGTAATATAGAAGTCCGTACGAATCTGAAATTACAATCGACAAGGATATAAACTTCGTAATAACTTATTCTCTTGATTATTTCCAATGTCACACCACATCTGTGATTATCTAGTGGTGAATACTGAACTCTTTTTTGGTGAATGAACTGAAGAATGTTTTTTTTTTTGGGTATTGTTATTATTAATTAACATTATTTATTTTATTTTCTTGCACCTTGCATAAACTATTAGCGGAAACTAAACGGTGCGCCAAGACCAAACACACTGCTGTTTATACTTCATAATCTTGATCTTGGTAGTTTGAATCAAACTATTCAATCTCTTTTCTTGCAGATAATCAGTGTTTCAGTGACAGCTGATTCATTGCTGCTGGTTTAACTTGTAAATAGCTTTAATTCTGTGTGGCGAAGATATTTTTTTAATATGTAGATAGTGTCCCCAGTTATATTTTTGTCAAGCTAATTAAAATTCTCTTTCATTCACTCAAAGAATATTCTTGGAAGTTTAAAACTAGTAAATACCATTAATTTATGATTTTCAGTTGGTATTTACAGTTTATTGAAATCATAATCTGTGTAATTTACAACAGAGTATTCTTTTTGCGAAAACACCCTTTCATTCGGTGATGCATTAGCGCTGAAGAAAGTTTAAACCCCGTCCATGTTCATACTACGACGGAGAAATTTAAGAACGCAGTTTTATTTCTACGGTTTGGCTTACCATCCACAATAATCCGTCACGAAAACGGTGGAATATTTGAAAATGCCGGCTTCGCGGTTTAGTGTGGAAGGAAAACATTTTGACAACGGATCTTTTCGAAATCGATGAAAACGTTGTAAACATGTGATTCCCAGCCAACTTTTTACTCAAACACAAATCCAAAATGACCGTCGATTGTTGCGCTTTTTTCAAACTATTTCTCTGGCATTGTGTGGACGGGACCCAAGAGCTAAACCAAAGGCTACTAAAACTAAACAAAGTTAATGGAGTTCTTAGAACTGTTTAAAAACTGAGTCCATTAGCAGACGCTGTTTTCCTCGGGTTAATCACTTCTACTAACAGCTACCATGCTACACTAGTTACAATCGCACTAATAAACTAAAAATAAAAATTGAATTTACTTTGATGAATTACAGATCCGCAGTTGCGTCAAACAATTGACCAGTGTGAAACAAATGACGTCTATATATGCAATGTAAACTTCAATAAAAATAAGGCAGGGCGAAGCTTATCAAATTGATCCGCGCCCTTCGAAAATTTTACCGCCTGTGTAATTGGTTTTATGACAGTTTTGCACTCTATGTCAACACAGGAAAGGCAGGCATCTCCTCTCTAACAACAGCCTTGGCATTGCGCTTCGTATTTTAAAATTTTCAAGGTACGTAGGTTCAATTCTTCATTTCTTTGCTCAGAGCCTCGTTATAACAGTATCTCCGTGTGACTGAATTTTCCGAATTTGCATATATCGTAACTGAACTTCAGCTAGAGATCTTGCTAAAAAAGATCTTAAATTCATATTCATTTGTCGCTTGTTATGTTAATGAAACAAACCTGCTAAAGTGTTGATTTTGTTCAAGAACCTCATTTAACAAGAAATTTTCGGGAAATTCCAAGTTACCCTCTTTTTTTTATATATTGATATAAGAATTGATTTTATAAGAATATCGAGGCTGAAATTTACGAAATTTTCAGATTATTTTAAGAATAAACCCGACGCTGAGATATTCAAACATAATTGTAAATAAAATAAAAAAATTATGTTTTAAATAAATCGTTTAAAATTCTTACTTTCTCTAAACCGCAAAATTAGCCATAAAGCAACAAAAACAGCACTAGAATAAGTTGAAGTCTTGTAATTTCCATTTTCTAAATCCAAGGAAACTGCCCTATAAAACTCTTCTGCAATCCCCAACAGTTAATCTGTTCTTGCATTATTGGCTTTATTTGGTAAGGTTAATTACGATTCTCAGTTGTAGCTCGGCGGCTGAAAATTATTCCGTTTTCTCTCCTTTATTCTTCAGCTACAAGGACAATTAGAAAAAAAAAAAAATGCAAACGTAGTTAATACTCTTATCATGGCCACCTGCATATGATTTCACAGTCATGACAGGTCGGACGTATTAGAGCTAACTAAAAATACACTGAACGACCTGGGGTGACAACAACTCGTTTTCTGCTTTATTAGAACCCAGAATTCTGATCTACAGCCACTAAGCTGAGGTACTTACTGTATAGAGATTTATTTTCTTTTTTCTTTCTTTTTACACTTATGACCTCGCTTAGCTAAAGTTGGCGATGGAGAGCTGTTTTTCGTTGGCTACAGTGCAGCTACATTCTAAGCATGATAAGTTCTAGGAGATCGGTCACTTGGAATGACATACAAAATCTAACCTCTGCCGTTAGTATTTTGCATGGGATTTCCACAAACTTAAGGAGCTCAGTCTCGGCATTTTGTGTTATTTTGACCACTTACAAAATTATCTTTAAGGTGAAAGAAAACAGAAAATTGTAGTTTACTAAAATAGAAAAACACCAAAGAGATAATAATTTACCATAAAGAAACAAGGATGGTCATGATGGAGAAGATGAACACGGATTGCAAACGACCAACATGAAAATATTTAGGCTAAACCTCTCAAGATGAGAAACCGTGACGTAGCTCCTTTAAAAGAACGTTTCGTTGCTGGGTACGTTATTTTGATTTGCCGCGAAATGAATGTCTGGCGCCTCATGATGTGTGTTATCAAAGTGATACAGGAAATTGTTTTGAGCATATCTTGAATCAGTTCCCAATAGCAAACGTTTCATTATTCACTGATTATTCGAGTGATGGCTTCATATTACACTCGAATCAAAACAGTGTGCATAGGCCGCCAGACGCGCGAGGTCAGAAAACAAATATATTATTGTCTGTTATCTTAATCTTAATCTGTTAGAGCAGGATATTTAGCCGCTGGGATTCATGTTTAAGAGTGTCAAGGTTGTGTAAAAGTTTCCATCTGCTCAAGATATATTCGTTAATGTGAAATGTCTGGCACGTTCTCACCGCAATCCCTTTGAGGCGCGGGCGGAGAATATCAGCTAATATCAAGGATGTGTGCGTTTCTCTGTGCAAAGCTTGGTTTAAACAGTTGTTCACTTAAAAATCGTTCTGTCATATAGTGTAGAGATGAATACGAAGGTTTTGTAGCTTCGGGTTGTTCAGGAAGGAAAAAACAAACTCTCCGTCGCCATAATTTTTTTTTACAAGTTAGAATTTTAATATATCGAAATTGGCATGTTAACACTACGGGGACCGTTGGCAACGGCCTAACAATAGATTTGCCCAAAATGAATATTTTAGACGTATGGTTAAACTAAGGATTCCGCTAATTCTGAAATATACCATTTGTTCGTGTCATTTTTTACTCGTGGATATGTCTATATCCACGGCATAGTGAAGGGGGTTTCGCCTGCGAATGAGTCACCTACCCATTTTTAACCGGAGGACATACTGAATTTGAACATCAGTAAGTAATATTTGCACTGGTGTTAGGCCTACTTCACACTAGCGACATAACTGCGTATTCGCTTTATGTCGGTAACACGAACATCGACATATAAAGGCATAATGAAAATATCCTTATGTTGTTTTGTTCATGCTGTTTTGTTGCTAATATGTCAAAATGTGAACATGTTCACACTACAAACATAACGAGGTAACGTCCTTCTTATGTCGTTATGTTTATGCCGTTATGTAGACTTGCTACCAGTCGGCCTTCGCTTAATTAGTCATCGCCCTCGAGCGAAGCGAGAGACAGATCTTTGAGCGACGAAGTCGCTGATTGAACAATAACTAATGGCAGTTTGAAAAGATAATTTGCATATTGTTAGTTACACGCACTCATCGGGTCTTCTCTGACATCCATTTCTCTTCTGATCTGATTAGCAAATAGTATTTTATCTAAAAACAATGCGTTATTGGCAGGTTACACCGTGGAATTTTCAACTATCTGAAGGGTTCGCAGCTAAAGCTTCTGAACTATGTAAACAGCTACGAATAGCTTTGAGATAACCAGCAAGCAAGATCAATTGTTTCTAGGACCTTTTAGGGGCTTTCTCGAAACGGATCGGTAATACGGCAGCCCAGAAGGGTCACCAACCATTTTTATTTTTTTTTAATGTTTGTTTTCAGTTTTGGTTTTTGTTCTTAACTTTGGTTTTGTTTTGTTTTTGTTTTTAATTCTTTTTTCGTTTCTTAAAGTTTTGTTTTGTCTTGTTTTTTTTTTTTGGTCTTTGTCTTTCACTGTTGTCTTCGTTTTTTTTTTTTTTTTTTCTGTTCAAAAAAAGAATAAAACGCAAACAAAAATCAAAAACAAAAACGAAAACAAAAATGCAAAAGGTTAAGGGAGTGTAATCCATCGATCATGCTTTGCTGGCAGTATCCATGACCTGACCGTTGTGTTTTGCTCGTCAAGCGTAATCACGCATCGGTTACTATAATCTCTACTACTACTTTATTGCTTGTTTACTTGTCTCGGGAGAAGAATATAGCAAGTACGAAGGTCACAAAGATTGCAAGTAAAGTCAAGGATTTTTTCTTCATCTTCTTTTTCTTCTTACTCTTTGGGTTTTAATATTGTGTGAACAGTTCGTTAACTTGTAAAAAGCTGTTGAAAGGTCGTTGTATAAATAAAAGCATATCATTTTCAGAGCTCTCACGCCTCACGCAAACGAATGTAATCTTATGCTCTCAAAGCGAACTAATTATTTCAAGGAGCCCGCAAGAGTAGCCTTATTTGTGCTGAAAGTCTGGCTACGGCCCTAACTTCTACTGACTTCAAAAGCAACGAGGGAATTATTTTCACACTCTACGATGATCGTTTCGTTGTTTGCGTGTTCTGTGTTTTATTGTTTGAGGTTTTCGTGTTTGAGTGTGATATAAACTCGACAAATGTAGTCATATTGCGTGTGAGCTCCTTTTGGCGAAGGGAAAATATTAGAAGGGGCCCAAAAAAACAAAAATGAAAACAAAAAAAGAAGCACAAACATTAAAAAAATTAAAATGGTTCGTGACCCTTCTGAGCTGCCGTGTTACGAATCATGAAGCATGCTACGTTACTTGAATGTTTTGGATGTAAGAGAGCCAGGTAAAAATAATTGCCAACCGGCGGTTTGCGGCACTTTTATCTGAATTCTTAGCGAGGTTGTTAAAAGGTTGTTAAGAAGTACTCGAACTAGACTTGACGTTTTCAGGAATAGCCCCAGTTTAGTTAGGAAACAATTAATTCGTGTTTGATGTCTAACCTAAAGGAATGCTTCACAGTTCAACTACAAGAACGTGATACCGAAAACATCTGGATCATTCTCAACTATGTAAACACAGATATCAAGAGGTGTTAACCTCGGCTATTATATGTAACCACTCTAGCTTGAAATGTGTTACTACTATACTTTAAGGGTAGTGAATATAGCCAAAAGAATGATGAAATAATAACAGCAAACAGTAACAGTAGTTTGCTTTAGGTGACCACGGTCAGTAAAGGAGAGGCTTTTTGCCGGAATACAAAACCAACTTTCTTCGACTGGCATATTAAAGTATCATGGTAGGTGGATTGACAGTGTTTGGAAATCGCGCTCTTACGCTGGCGCTTTGAAAGAAAAGCTCATCAACCTATACATTTTCTGAAAGCTTAATAGTTATAGACTACAATCATTTCTCTTAAATTTTCTAAGAAGCTATTGTCGCAGTGATATTAAAAGAAATACCCAAAACCACGGTTTGGCTTAAACTAGTTCGCTTCCGCACGTAAATTATCGGAGCGGCGCAATTAACATCGGGGATCGGCGATTTTTCAGATATGGGTTGGGTTTTTCTCTACACCCTTAAAGTTTGATATTCTCAATGCGGACGTTTCCTTCTACTGAAGCGAAATTACACAAAACCCGACACTCTTTTTCGAAGAAGGTATCCTGGAACATACCTGCCAATTTCCAGCCAATTCCGTCAGAAGACGCCCGTAAACGAAGTAAAAATGTTCGTCCTTATATGCAGTTTTATTTTATGGAGAAAAAGACGAAAAACCTTTTATGAGATTGGTATGATTAGCTGTTAAAAATCCCCTCTACACTGACAGATGTCGGCATGGGTCAGTTTACCATAACAATGGGTTATGACAACTTGAAATAAACAGATGTCTACAATTCTGGCGCAGAAACCCGTAGCAGTAAAATCGTTCGAGAAGCAACAAACTACTAGGAGCTTTATACAGGTTTGTATTGTAAGTGCCGTCGATCGGCGACATTGGTATTATGTTGCTCAAGCTTAGGCTTCTTCGTTCTCCAGACAGTTTTTGAAACCATGCCTCGTGAAGCCAAAAAGAGGAAATCTCGAGGTCCACATAGTCTACATCTACATCTGCGCTTGACTCCTCTCTCCTTGTTGAAGTTTCGGAATCGCGTCCGTTCTCCAGCAATTTCGTGCGACTAACACTTGTTGTAGTTTGTCCTTCAGCTTCATTGGAGGGACTAGCGTCCTCGAGTTCCTTCAACCACTCTTCTTGGTTACACTGCGGACAGTGCGACTCCCCGGGGGGGGGGGGGGGGGCACAGCCATATATGGGCTATATAGGTATGTGCCGCTGTGAAGGGTATGGTTTTCAAGCAGTTTACTTTAGGATAGGGTATATAAATCAGAACGTTTAGGTCTAGAATAGGGTATAATTTTTCAAAAAACTGACTAGTTGGTTGAAGATTTTATCTAGACTAAGGAAACCAGGAATTGCCACTAAATAATATCAAAAAAAAAATCAACAAATCGGCAAGTTTAAATCTACGCAAATCAGCCTCAACAGTGTCGATAGCTGGGGGGATTTAGGGAGTTTACTCTAGTATAGGGTAGCAAAATTCAGCTGAACTAGTTCTGGTATAGGCTAAGGGCTCCAGGGTCCCAGCGGCACATCCCCACCCAGAAATTTCCAAAGTACTACCCCCCCCCCCCGCCCCCGGGCTGCGACCCACGGTCGCTCAGAGCCAAAGATCTTGTTCTACCAGATTTTGGCCTCTTCGGCTTCTACGAAGACGAAAATGGGCAAGAAGTTTTCTTGCGTTTTCGTCCTAACATAAAGAAAATTTGACAAGAACGAAAGCTAACTTGGTATGAAACAACCAAATCGAGAAACGTTCGCGTATCACTTTACACGTGACAACTGGCGGTGAAGTTTAATTAGAGGGCGCCGTAATGGGTTAATGAGATTTCCCTTTATCATAAAGAGTGAAAAAGCTTTTTTTCTCCATTCTTTTTGCAAAATATTTATCTCAGGCTTCTCAATTTGAACAGCACAAAAAAAAAAAAAAGGAAAAAGAGAGAGATTTTCGCATTTTTCGTAAAAATCCAACTACCATGATACCTTAAGGACGTTCGCGCCAATTGTTTCTGCGCATCCTTACCGCACGCGCAAATTCACACGCCACGTCATGCATCGATGCACGCGTTAAGTAATAATATAAACAATGACAGGGCAGATGACCATTGCTATAGCTTTGCCTGGATATTTAACGATCTTGAACGTTCGGTGACCCCGTTTGTCTTGTGGTGGATCATTTTCTCTACCGATTTTCCACGTTTGGCGAAAACATGAAGAAAATCTATCAATTAGAAGTTTGAATTTTTTGCAAAATGCACCATTGAATTTCGTTATTTTAAGCTATTCATTTATCTGTGCGGCGGTTTCAAACGCCTCCGGGAAAGGGAAATCAGTGGCTACATCCATATCTACGAATTAATGACAGTTCCACTTTGATTTTAGTTTATCGATCAGTCGTGGCAGAGTTTGGACCAAGAACAGTACTGTTAGCTGCGCTTCTGTCTCGTTATTCGAAATAATTTGTAACATTTTCGTCGCAGCCCGTTAAAAGGCCTTTCATCACACTTCACATCTCTTTACTTAGCAGACTTTCCAAAGACAGTGAATTATATTCAGATGAAACGTACTGGAACTTTTAAAGAGCTTGCGAGACCTAGTGATTGGTGAATGTTTAACTACTTGGCTGTAATATTGAAGGAGGTATTTGCTTTCAAAAACTACAGAAAATCTGGGTGGTAAATGTTCTAATGAACCAAAGTACTCTGTAAAATAATAATTATTTAAAACCTTCTCAAACAAGACCGTATTTAATACATCGGTTCAACTTACTGCTAATCATGTCATGTACTTTTAATATTCAGAAATGATATCTTTGTAGCTTGATCAGAAACTGGTGCCTTGTGCTAATTAGGCTAACATTGTAAACAATATTCCTGGAAGCGCGCGGAAATGAAACGAGGGTCCTGTGGTAAGAAGGTGAATAACCACCCCCTCCCACCATCACCGTCCACCTGTGTCGTAGAGAGTAGTAAACATCCACCACCACTGGGATTAAGTAAAAACTCGCAAAATTTCAAAACCACCGTAAAAATTACTTTTTTGTGTTTTCGACCTTAAAACGTTTAGTGTTAAGAGGTTCCTTCACGTTGAGAACATTTTTTGTTTTGTTTTAATTCACAGAACATGACAAACCATGACGCCATCGTACTGTCTCTGACCGTACTTTATGCGATAACAATGCTCGTAGCCTTGGTTGGTAACACACTGCTGATCTACATCGTGTGGAAGAAACCAGGAACAAGAAATCTGACAAGTTTCATGTTTGTTAACATGGCGGTGGCTGATTTGATGGTTGTTGTGTTTCAGATGCCTGTCAGCATTACTCACTTTTATGTCTTTGGAAGCTCTGAGTTTCTTCAGGTTTTTACCTGCAGGTTTCTCTACTATGCTGTTTATGTCTCCACGATCGCCTCCATTTTCTGCCTTACTGTAATAGCATTTGATCGATACTTTGCTGTTGTGCACCCTTTCCGGCGGAGCATTTGGTTCAGGAAGCCTAAGATCATTACGCCAATTATTTGGATCTCATCCATGGCCTTGATGTCAATCGTACCAGTTGCTTTCAAGCTCATCCGAGGCAAGTGTCGAATTGAAAAATCTCTAATTTTGCCCTTCTATGCTTACTTTTTTGCTGTCGGCTTCCTCCTGCCCCTCGCTATCATCTCAGTTCTGTACACCCAAGTTGCTCGAAAACTGTGGTTCCATGAAGTGCCCGTGGATCATAACGTAAGTGAAAATCAACGAGAACAGGAAATCCCTAAGAAGAAAGTCATCCGAATGCTCATCATTATTGTGGTGGTGTTTGCACTCTGCTGGCTTCCAGTGCACGTCTATCAGATGGACGAAGGTGTGAGCATGGGCGTGAGTGGGCTTGGAGCGATGTGGGATCCTTATGTAATTATCTATATTTGCTACTGGTTCAGTCAGGCTAACAGCGCCATAAACCCGTGGTTGTATATTGGTCTGAACGGAAAGATGAAAGCAGCTTTCAAAAACATGATCCTATGCCGCCACGAGGAAATCACTCGTCGAGGACAAGTGACCTTAACCACCACCAGAAGAAGCAGAGGGAGTTCCACACTGGAATCCGTGTTGGAAGCCAGATTGTAAATAACAGTTCGTTCTTCACTCCAAGGGAGTTGCACAAAGAACGCTTTGCTAAAACCCAAAATGTAAATAATAGTTTGTTTTTCAACTCAAGCGAGCTCTACAAAGAACTACACGCTGGAAACGAAAATGTAAGTTATATAGTTTGTCCTTCATCCAAAGTGGGTACTTCCAAGAACTCCTGGGTAGAAGCTTAAGTGTAAATACCAGTGCCCGTTTGTTCTTGACGAATTTGCTTTCGTCTTATTTCATTACTAATAACGCTCCTTACCATAAATACTCACTATGATTGGATGCTGTTAAGTTTATGTCGAATTTGTCGATAGCTGTATCTTAAGTCTCGCGCTAAAGCAAGTGCGGTACACACCTGACATGGCATGTACCCTCATTCGTTTACAAGTGTTCATTACCAGTAGTTTAACCAGTGTCATTTGCAAGAGATTAGTCTCTTAGTTGAAAAACGTTTCAAGAAGGAGGGGTGCTCCAGGAGCGCTACCCAGCGAAACATTTTACTATCCTAACTAGACGCTCTAAGAGCGTTTACTCGTGCTTCGTACCACAGTATCAAATCTTACTTTACGAAAACGCGTATCGCACACAATAAAAGGAAATTAAAGAATCAGGATTTTTTGGCACAAGAGTTCAGCTTAGATATTTACTATTCAAGTTGCTTCGTTGAGTATCCTCCTCATCCTATCGCTAGTTATGAGTTAAACCATTTTGGTTTAAGAATGAAGCACAGCTGTCTACGCATTGATGGAGAAGTTGTTTGCAAAGAATTTTCGAGGTCTTTTTACAACTTATGGCGATTACTTTGTACATGCTAGCAGAAATTGTACGAAGTTTGTTTACTTGTCGTGGCGATCCGAGTAAATTGTGTAGCTAAACATCTTTGCCGTGTTGCGATCTTAAACCCTTTTCAAGAGTCATATCTCCTTTGGAGAGCGAATAATCCCTTTCGAGAGAGCCAAAACGAATCATGATAAACTCCTTTGCGAAAACAACAGTCCTGTGACCAGGCTTAATTGCATTGCACATAATTTGCATAAACTCTCAAGTTGTGTACTTTGCGAATAACTTTCAAGAATCTGCGAGCCTTAACGCAGTTTATGAAGAAATATTCAAGCTACATATTTTTATTGAATCAAGGCAGGAGTATGAAAAAGACTCTCATTTATATGGGACTGCCTATTTTTTGCCAGTGTTTTCGTAGATTGAACTCATACCGCAATCGGCTCAGTTGTTATCTCCCGAGAACGTTTCGAGCGTGAAGTTTGCTTACCTGGCTGGCTTTCAAGCAATATAATTCGTGGACCGACCCTTTCTGAAAACGATCGACATCCTTACATCCTTGTATGTGAGATGAACGTATAAGGCACGATTCTTGCCAAAACTTTCTTCGCAAAACACCGGATTCTGTCACGAAGAGCTAGCAATGCCGCGTTTCTCGTCCCCAATTTCCATGGTCTATGCATGGAACACCTGGGACTATGACCCTCTTTGGCGACCAAAACGCTTGCATTTTATGACTCGGACTTTCCTACGGAAGCCCGAGTAATAACAGATAGAGAGATATTACTCAGCGGACAACTACTGGGGTAAAAACCTCGCGGAACTTTGTCATCCAATCAGAAATAAAGCTAAAACCAAGCATGACACCCTCGCACGCCTTTTCCCGCCTTTTAAGTCGGCTACGTGTCTTGGCTTTGAGTTTTAATTGGTTCACTGGAGTGACTACTTTAGTTTTGTTGTTTTACGACATTCGAAGAAAAACTACAAATAGTCTTAATCCGTGTGTCATCTAGCTTGTTTTCAAAAGCTTTCGTTTTAGTTAAATGTCAAATAAAATACTAGAATAGTCAGTACAAGTAAATGCCTAATTTTGCAATTACAGCTGACGGCTTTTGCTTATCTGATCTTGATTAGCATAGATTTTTACGATTTTATTTCTCCGTTTTATCCTAAATTTTGGTGTCGATCGAAAATGTAAATCAAAGAATCAAGACAGTGTTTGACCACATTTCCAAACGCCTCGAAGTTCCTCAAAAATACTCCGCTATGCATCTATTTTAACTCTTCTTTTGCACGATTGGTGTTTGGATATGTGGTCAGATGCGGTCTTTTTTGTCTGATATATTACATGTTGTTTATAGCTGCTGATGACATGACGTGCATAACGGATTAAAAATAAAGACATAGTTTATCCCTACGATAACCACCAACGTTTCTGATTCCAACTGCGGCTGTGCTTACGTGCGCTCATGCAGTTTTAATATGTGTTAATAATGGATATTAAAAGAAGTAAATAAATGGCTATCGTTTCCAGCGAATTTACTGTGTGTACCCTCGCGTGTTCCAGGAGGCGTTTCACATGCATTCTGCTAAGCGAGCTGCAAACGCCTCCATGTCCTGAAGGTAATATGGAAATATGACTTATAGAAGGTTCGCTAGCTTCTGATACTGAAAGAAATCTCGAAAGACATCCACATTAAATCTTTCGCAGACCAAGTGACAGCTGTAGATGCCTTGTAATCGAAAGCCGCCATTTTCAGTGCCGAACAACCTATTTTAGGAATCTCTACGGCTGAACGGAACGTTATTGCCGCTTCTGACATATTCGAATTCGATCTTAACTTTCCGGAATTGAACTTAACTTCAGCACTTGCTTTCTTAGATACATACGGTATCTCAAGTTGTGTATGAAGTAGATCGGTGCATCACCGGCCAACAAAATGCTTGTTGACAGATGTTATTTTGTCGTTTGACGCCACGAGAGCTAAGAAGTGAAACCTACGAAGAAAAGAGTTAAATAATTCGAAACAAAGCAATTTTTTGTCACTAAAAACTTGTGTAAAGCTGGAATAATCGAATTTCACTCGCTGTATTTTCTAAATCAAGAAGGATTCATAAGCGATGGCTCTTCCAAAATAGCAGCTTACAAATCCAATGTACTGTATGTATCTATTTTGTAGACAACGTGACAAACACGATTTAGTCATGCTCAACTTCTTTGAACGTTTTAAATGTAATTAAATGGCCTAATGATGATTTGCCTCAGACATTGCTACTGGGAATATCAATGTTCAAACTCATGACAGTTAGAGATTTCTCTTCACCTCGTGCTTAGGTGTCAGATGTAACTTGTATTTGCTCCAAGTGTCCATTCCTAGGTTCGCAGTAACTGGAGGGCCATGTAAAAGGGAAAAAAAAAAACAAAAATAACTGTACTAAAGAAATATCAAAGATAATCAGCCATAAATGATTGAACAATAACATCCAAGAGTAAGCTAGAGTAGTAAATTTCTGTTTGAGATAACAACTCAAGACAGGCAGTGATCATGATTATCATAGCGAAAATTCACTGTAAATGCTTAAGATGGTATCTTTCATGAACAAGTATTCAATGCAGGATCCAATAATTCTGAACATCGGCCAATTAACAAACGGATGACATACCCTCTACAAAAACAAATTAACAAGAAAACATTAAGATATAAAGGGAACAAAGCAAGCCATAAAAGTATGCACTTATCGTGATAAAAAAGGGTAGAAACCGGTAAAAATCACACCATCAACTCCCGCGAACATCTAACAAATCCAACAAAGGGCCCCAACTTCAAGTCAGACTTTGACCGTTAAAACGGCGGGGCCCGCCCATTTCTTAAAGTGCTACTATCGAACTAAAGTTTCACGTAAAAATAATCCACGATACTGATCCTTGTTCTTGAGGCCTTATGCGCCCCTTAGTATGAAGTAGTTGGGTACGGTGAAGGTGACTGATCCTTGTTTCCCCGCAAACGACCAAAAGAATATCCATATCAAGCGAGTGTGAGAAACAAACGTTTTCAACATAGCATGATTTCTATTGACTAGTTCTGATGTAAAAAAAAAAAAAAAAAAGAAAAAAAAAAAGAAAAAAGCTTACCCGCAATTGAGAATTGGTAAATGACTGGCCTAGACATCTCACTAGAAGCTCCTAGAAAATTTTCGTTTCATTCTCGTAATGAGAAATCGGTCGAGACTGACAACTATCAACTTGCGACAAAAAATGTGTCCGCCATTGTTCCGGCTGAGACGACATATGATTAATCCCTCTACTACATTAGACATCTACAAACTGCAAACATGAAAAGCTCAGAAACTTGACGTTCGTCCGCTGGAGAGAAAATCCGAGCCCGCAACCCGCGCCAAACTCTCTCTTCCGATCGCTCTCTGTCAAATCTTGTTGCATGCTAATCTGACCAAATTTCGTCTTGCGTTCCCTGTGTCTCACCCAAGCGAGAATATTCGAGATTTTCGTGAGTGGTTCAGATTTTGTACTCCCCCACCCTCGAAGATTTTATTTGCAGGGACGAATGACGTCCAACAGTGATTTGTGGCAAAGAACCAACCAGATGCCTGATGATGCTGAGATCTTGAAGAGACGTTGGAGATAGATAGGCCGCATTCTCCGCAAACCCCTAACCAGCATCACGAGGCAAGCTGTGTCTCGGAACCCTTAGAGCAAGAGCAAGGGTGGACGACCACGGAACTCGCGGTGTTGGAAACTTGAAGCAGACATCAGGACACTGGGGGCTGAGCTGGAGTCAGCTCGAGAGGAACGCCCAGGACAGAGACCTCTGGAGAACTCTTGAAGGTGGCCCATGCCCCTGGAGGGTGTGACGCAAGCCAGGCGCGCGTCTATTTTCTAAGCAAGCAGCGTAAAGGTCAAGACAAAAGTGGTGGCTTTTGGCAATTAAGGAATTAAAAATGAGTGATAGTGATAATCGATGACAGTTCATGATAGTTAGCGGCGGTTGTCAGGCGCCGTTTGACCAGGACTTAAGAACACTTAAATAATCGCACCAATTTCTTGTCCAACTCCAGTCGTATGCGCGACTCTCGTAGATCGACGTTCTTCACGTGCAGTGCTCTCGTGCCTCGTTCCTCTTTAATCAATTTTCATCTGGTTAGAAGGTAAACCAACCCACTATTGACTCTCGTATACAACTATACGACTATGCAGTTTCTTCTTGTTTTGTTTGCACTGTTTCATCTGGAGTATCCTTACTGTATCCTTTCTGTCTGACCAAAGCATTACTACAGTGGAACCTCGATTTAACGAATCTCTATTTAACGAAGTCCTCGATATAACGAGCGATATTTTATGTCCCGGGCAAAGTTACAGTAAAATGTATGGAATAGAACCTCGATATAACGGATTCGTTGATATAACGAACATAATCCGGAAGCCCAAACGTAAAATCTACCTCGATATAACGAATTACAATGTTCCCTTGTTTACATAGACAATTTTCTGTATAACCTCTATGTTGCAACATTTTTAAATCGCTACTCTAAAAGTATCGCTCTTTTGAAAACAAAAGCTGCTCGTCAGCTCAAAAGTGAAAATAATTGATACTGAAAGCCACCATGCTTAATGAATTGCATCTCAAAACGGGGCACTTCTGGGTGACGAAAATTGCATTGAATTGCGTGACGGAAGTCACCTGTGTTACAAATCAATCATTAACTATGACCTCGATATAACGAACATTTTGGTCGTTTCCCCTCATGCGATCAAATTCGTTATATCGAGGTTTTCGATATAAAGAACCCTCAATTTAACGAACAAATTTGGCCGGTCCCCAGCGACTTTGTTAAAACGAAGGTTCCACTGTACACCCATCAAGAGTAAACCACTCCAAGATTTTAATGATTCAAATAATGTAATTTATTTGAAAAAATCCTACTTTCAAAATTTCGTGAAGAATGACTCAAGATTAACCCCAAAAAATGTTCCACAATGTTTATTAGTTTTGCTTTGTTTTTTTGTTTGTTTGTTTGTTTTCTTTTTTTGTTTTGTTTTTTTTGAGAAATGCAAATCTGACGGACCTGATAATCTTCAGAGGAGGTCTAAGCGGAATGTAGTGTTTCGAACAAATTCATCAATAAAGTGCGCCGTTTGTGACTATTCTTCGGAATTAGTTCCAGTAGCGCTGGTTTCATAATTTATGAACGAAGCCAAAGTCATAAATAATTCCTGCTATTTTTACCAAACAAAACGTTCTCTAAATACAATCGAAGATTTAATTCAAATTTCTGTTTTTACTTTGACAAATGATGTGTATAATTTATGCTACGTAATTTCGATCAGGGTGCAAGCCAAACTAGAGCAGCGCAGAAAATGAATGCTCATCAGTGAAATTAAATCGTGACCTTGTTAAGGCGAAACAATGAACAAGATAGCACTTGGGTTATTCATTCTTCAAGTGATATTTACGCTGGCAGAATTCTCGCCGTACCGAGGCCTGTGCAATAGGTTTGGGAACTTTGACATTCACATTAAGGGTAAGAAGTTCCATTTTACTTTTTCTTCCTTTATACAGCCTGAGGGGGAGCAACGTTAAAATTTGCTACAGTGGACATTTCTGCAGGATAGAGCTTAAGTACAGAACTGTATGTCGGATCCACTTTCTAGCATATTCTAGCCTAACAACGATTTGTGAGTGGAAAAAAAAATTCAATGGACTGAAAAATATTTGTTCGCGAATTTGGTCAAATTCTAATTTCCATTGTTTTAATAACTTCTTTGCTGGGAAAAAAATTCTGTCTTGGCTTGAAATATTCAAACTACGATTCCCAATATTTCAACAACGAAATTAAACGAAAAATAACCGTGTATTCACACGATCGTTGGAGTGCTCGATACAAATATACATGAAGAGCGAAATACGGATTACGTATAAGATAGAGATCAATGGAAAATTCTGTCAGACAGTTTTAAATTAGTTCGGAAGCTTTTACAAATTTGTCCAAAAAATATATAAATTTCTAAGTTCTAGGCAAACACATACAGAATATTAGTATATAAATTTAGTAATTTTAATCAATGTTGTTTTGGTTTCCAACTGGATGGAACAAATAACTTCAACCTTAGCCGACAAAACTGGAGTCAACACACGGCTAGGTGGTTAATCACACTAACGAAATAACTTGCAACAGGGGTGAATAATTTCTCAACGGAGTTTACGTTAGAACTACTCTTGCTTATCATAAACTATTCATGCTTTAGCGGCTTAAATTGGTTAGCTGGTTGTAGTTGTCACTCGAGAGATAATCAACATTCCTGTTTTGCTCAAAACCCATTCATGAAACAAATTAGGTTCCGGAGTTTGCTTCTTACCCATGCTGGTTTTCAAACTAATATTCACAAAACAAGCTGACATATAACAAATGCTATTATTTGTATACTTCATTTGGCAGGAACATTTTAGCACAGACCGCTAACAGGGGGGGAGGGGGGGGGGGGGCGTTGCTATCTACACATCTCACCGTTTTCCCGTTTTCCAAAAACCTGCCCGCTATATTTTGGTGTAAAGTCTTAACACGGTAACACGGTTTTCATAAATTCGGTCATATATTGACACAGAATGTCTGAAATGATCATGCAATACCCTAGTTTGACTCCTGATGTTTTAGAAAGATCGACGGTAATTAGACACGCTCATTTTCCGGCCTTTCTGGATCATCCAGTCTCATTCCGTTGAAGTATATGTCTGGATTTATGAAAAAATTGTTAAATAAACCATGCGCTATTTTCTTTTTTTTTTTCATTCTTTTGTTCTGTGTTTTTTGCTTTCCCTCTGGCAGCAGCTTGTAAATCTTACCTAGCTTGAAATGAAGAGAACTTCTTGCTGCATGTTTTATTTGTTCATCTATTTTTTTTATTATTTATCGCCACCACCCCTCCCCCCCCCCCCCCTTTTCTTTAATTGGTGTTAAGTTTAACCCAGGCTACACTCGTCTGAATTTCAGTTCGCGCGGTGACTCTGAGGAGGAGTCGACCGATTAGCGCTCTATAACTGCTGTGTAAAGGAAGCCTGCCCGAGGACATCATTACGTCCAATGAGGGTGCAAGACAAACAAACGATTTCCTAGCAAGCGTCGTCCATTATCTTACATGGAAAGGCCCTTAGATGTATAGACGGGACGTCATTTAGCCCCGTAATAGTAGGCCGTTTGCACTTTGGCGATATTAGGCACCTTAAGCAACAGACGTTTTCGTTGACGACGGCGACGTGACGACCGATAAGAAACTGGGGCTAGAACGGCTTCAGGTTGCGGTCGCGACAGCAAGTTATTTCTCGGGATAGCATGAAATCTTTTTGTTCTGTCCACTCCATCTACGAGTCGAAAATAAACTATAGTTGAAAAATAACTTGATGGAATTAAACCTTATACTATTCATGTTTTACTAAGAGATGTAAAATCATTGCGAAAAATAACGAAACAATTTAAGTTTATAAATTTTGCCTGCTTTGAAATGTCAAATGTAAAGAGCAAAAATTATTTTACGTGTAAAACGTGTATTGCTAAAGCAATTAATTGTGATTTTTAACCAAAGCTTGTGTCACCGCTCATTGAGAAAAAAAAAAAAGGTGTATTTTTAGACTGCCAAAATTACACACACACCTTGTTGTGCTAAACATAGATTTTATTGCTAAACATAGATTTTGAACAAAATCTTAGCTCACTGCGTTTTTCATTCGACACATTGATCGGCCGCTCAAATACAGGAGTTTTGCCAGCTCTTTTGATAAAGAATCGTAAACAGCATTCTATTTGCGAAGGATGCAATAATCTTGTATGTACAAGAAATAAAATCCAGGCGAGACAATTTGATAGCGCGAAGTTTGTCAGCTCTTGTAAACATTAAAAAAATACATGCACACACTGTTCGAATATAAAATTCATCGAGTCGATTAAAATAGCCTCTATGTTAAATGAAATACCAACACGAGGGGATTGCCAAAATAAAAATCAATGTTATTTCAAGCCATAGCAATCTACCGATTATACGTTGAGAAAATCTGAAAAAAAAAACAATTATACTAAGCGGCATTACGTTGGATGAAAGCAACCTTTCCGCTGAAGGTTAGTTTGACATGCGAAAAACAGTTTTTCAGTTACGAAAAAATGAGTCCAGGAATACTTCCAGAACATTTTTTTAAGCATAAAGGCAATCATTATGCAACTTTACCTTGGTTCGCGCCAAAACAGCACAAAAGTAAGCTAAAAGGGATGAAAACAAAAGATTAAGTACTCACGTTTTCGTCGCGACGTGAAACCCCACGTTCTCACGTTCTCGACCTCAGGGCAACGTCAAGTCATAACGTGTTGTACATGCGCAGTGAAGTCTCGAAAGAAATGTCACGTTTCCGGTTGCCGTCGTAAGGCCGGCGACGTCTGTTGTTTAAGGTGCCTAATGTTGTGCTTACTTCACGAAGTCTACTGTAATTATGCAGGTTATGTCCTTGCTGGTCATGTGATTTCTAAGTCCCAGGTCCCCACGCGTATTGACCGCGCGTTCGAATGCCTGAGTAGCCTGCGGTGTGTTTCGTACAACTACGAGGAAGGAAACAAAGAGCTCCATGATTGTGAACTGAACAGTGAAAAAAAAGACTGCAAGTCCGCTAATTTGACGGGGAAAGCTGGTTACTCCTACTATGGGACAAGAAGAAACGTAAGTAATTCTTGTCCTTACAGGGAAATTCTCTTGAACGCAACTTTTATAATACTGAGCCTGGACCTGAGCAATCAGCCTTCCAGGCCAGCGGGTGAATGCTGGTGGCCATGACAACAACGTTAACCATGACCCAGCAAGCTCTCTTCAATTCACAGGTTAGTTACAGTTTCGGAATTTCTAATCCTGTGGAAATCCGCCAGTAATTGCAGTTACTTCGCTTTAGTCAACCGTCCTTTTACACCTAGCTGATCTAGAAATCTAATCAGCATTATGCAAGCTATTTTCTTCTATAATTTGTTCCTTCTCATGAGCTCATTGGTTGAAATCACTGAATCCCTTACACTTCTGCACGCTTCTTTACTTGGCATTTCATACATTGCAAACGTTTGTCACTGATCAAAAGTTAAACCTCATCAATCATTGAAAATCTTCGTCATCATTTCTAGGTACCCAGTGCCTGTGCTTCATTGCCTTGCATAAATAACGAACGTGTGAAGATTCTTGCATGGAGGGATCTGGGTACAAATGTGTTTGTGTTGACGGGAGAATGGGCGACAAATGTCAGAACTGGACCAGTAAGTAAAAGAAAAATCCTGCTTAGCTTTTCCCATGGGTTTGTTGATATAAGCTAAGTTAATTAAACTTATTTAGCCTTGGCTCTGTTGTCGTTCGTGAGCCTCGGGGGATATAATTTAAAAACCCAACAAGAAGCTATTAATGGTTTTCAGTGTCACGCCATGAAAAATAGATTAAAATAAAATCAAAACTGTTGAACAGATAAAGTCCAGAATCTGAGAAAAGAAAGAAGGTAAATATGCCAAGACTCTCGCCAAGATTCAGGTCACAACAATTTTTCTTATGCAAGATATGGGGAAAAACTTTTTATCTAAATTTACAGAGATTTGTATGGAGACGCCATGTTGGTGCCCATCCGGATGGGCACCAACATGGCGGCCGGAAACCAACAGAAACATCTGTCACTGAGTTTTGCAACAAAAGCGTGCATTTATCCCTCGAGGAACTCTAAAACATTAAAATAATACTTTTTCTAATACAAGAATTGTTCAGATAGCCAAATTCCCCACAATAAGTCACTTTTTTAACCAACATGACAGCTCTCTTCGCCGTCATGTAAATGCCGCGTCACGCAAAAGCTTAGAAATCCAAGCGCAGTCTATCACAAAACCAAGAACCCATTCGGAGCAAAACTTTCTATGAATATTAGTTTTCAGCTGCTCTTAAACATTATTAAAGTAAAATCTCAGGAAGATCAATAGTTTTGTAGTTTGAATTTTAGTGACGTCATGTGAAAACCGGCAATTCCTCAGAAAGAAATAGTGTTTCATTTCCGGAAAGATATCCAAAGTCTGAGAAAGGCTGGGGTTTTGATATCTTGTGCAGGAGAAGTCCTGGGGTGGGGGGGGGGGGGGGGTACGTGCTAATGCGTCGCAGAGCCTGGGTTTTTCGTCCAGTTGAGGTTTAATACTGAACCTACTGTAAAAGTGCAAGGGCTTATTAATTTATGTTGCCTACACATGTACCAGTTATTACAGTCAACTCGTTTCGAAATGTATTTACTTGTGATACTACTCTTAAACTCTGCCCTAGGGGAGGCGGGGAGGGGTGCTTCCTTGTATCGGCTATATATAGGTATGTCCAGCGTCAGAGGGACATGTGTTTTTTTAAGACATTTTAGTCAGAAGTAGAGTATCGATTTTGGTCATTTTGGTCTTAGACTGGGTATGGTTTTTGCACTCTAGTCTTGAATGAGGTATGATTTTTAGAAGAAGCTACTTTTTTCATCATTATCGATAAGACCAGCAACTAAAGCCATTAACAATACCTTTAACATCATTCTGAACTAGAGAAGTACGGCAGGCCTGAAACAAGGTGTTAATTTAAGGGTCAGGCCATAAATAGGTTAAAAAAATCGCAAACTTTGGTCTTAAATAGGGTAAGTGCTTTGGGAAGCGGGTTGCCCAGCCCCGCCAAATTTGTCAGAAATTCAGAGTATTGTGTGTCAGGCTAAATAAAGCTAAGAGGCAAAAGCATTTGACGCATAATTTTTCCATTTTTCTGCCGGGCAGGTCTTGACTCGAATGGATGCGGCACTCTACGTTTCGTTGTCATTGACGCGGTGTATTTTTCTTTTCAAAAAGGACGCCTCGTGTGTGAGGACAGTTGTGCAATTACTCCTCCACTTTCGGTTGAATATTATGAAGCTAAAATACAAATGCTATTGGTGTTTTCATGGAAACCAGCTCTTGAAATGCCGCGGTATGTCGAAATACAAATTTACTTATTTTTAAAAGTGCGCTCTAAGAAGTAAAGCTATTGGAATTGTGGCGGAAAATTCGAGAAATTCAACTAAATCTGGAAAACGTCCACACCTACGATATGAGGAAATCCTAAAAAGCCATATTGTGCCTATTTTGCAATATACCAACGTTAATTCAATAAATTGCAATATGATGAATTAGTTACCTTCCACAATATATCGTATCTGTCGTATCGTCCAAACGCTCCAAGTGCGTGATCTTTTCCCGTAAACAGCCACAGAAACGGGGTGGGATTGTTATTCCTGACAAGTGTTCTGATTGACCAAAATTATGTCGCCGTAGTTTTGATCTTAATCACATTTAAATCAAGCACGGAAACAGATATCTTCGTTTCTCTATAATACATCGTTTCAGTAAGATTTAGGAACATTTAAGTCGCCCATTATTTCTACCTGCATAACATTTTAATTTCCTTTTCTTTCCGTGCCACGAAATAAAATTTAGTTTCGAGAAGTTATTTTTGCTGAACATGTTTACCTTGTGAATAACAAGCGTTTAACATTCACACTCACTATGTCAATAAATCATGCACTCTGAAACGGAAAACAGTACCATTTCTTGGTTGAACTACACAAAACTAACTGCTTCCATCGGCTTAAAATGTCGCATTGGTGGACAAATCGCGTGGTGTGGCGGCGCCTCTACTTCGAAAATATATTTCTTTTTCACTATCACTCTCAAGTCCCGTTCGCAGTTTTCTTGTGAAAGATAATACCGAGAAACGAGAGTTTCACTGAAATTTTGCAAATGACACATTTTGTTGCGATACACCCAGTTTTGGCTGAAATCTTGCCCGCCGTATTTACATTAAAAATTACGAACTTTACTTTGATTGGATATTACTTCCACTTTGTAAATAGTTCACCCCTGAACTGAAAACAATGCCGTTTCGTTTGACTGTTTCTGAGGAAACGAAACAACAAGTTATTTTTGTTGAACATGTTTACCTTGTGAATTACAAGCGTAACTGGTTGATAACATTCACACCCACTATGTCAATAAATCACTCTGAAATGGAAAACAGTACCATTTCTTCGTTGAACTAAACATAACGAACGGCTTTCATCGGCTTAAAATATCGTATTAGTGGACAAATCGCCCTCCAAAATAAACTTCCTTTCCACTATTACTATCCGAACTGAAGTCCAGTGTGTAGTTTTCCTGTGTATTTTAATACCGAGAAACGAGAGTTTCAGTCGTAATTCCCCATTTTCGAATAAAGCAGCAACTGAAACGTTCGGAACGCCACATTTTGTTGCGATGACCAAATTTCCACCGTATTTACATTAACAATAGAGAGTATAAGCATAACGTTTATATCAGACGGCAAACGGCAAAGATTACCTCTGATTCTTTATTCTTTTCGTCTAATCCTTAAATAAACCTCACAGAAATACAAAAATGTCTCCTACTATTCACCGCAAATACAAATATTTTTACTTTACTACACAGACAGCTAACGATTCATTTTTGTCGTTTGACGTAACGTCATGCTTAATCTCACTAATTACGAACTTTACTCTGATTGGATATTACAAATCACTATGTAAATAGTTCACCACTGAACTGAAAACAATACCGTTACGTTTCTGAGAAAAAGAAACAAAAAGGCCTTCGCACCTCCTCGTCAAAAATATCCTTGAACGAGAGATTTTGAAACTAAAGCTCTTTTAACATACTATACCCTTTTCGTGTACTTCAGCTCGAGGAAACCCTGCCCTTCTATGTCCTTTTATATACAACCAGCCTGAAGAAGGACCCCTTTCGGGCGGAGCTTCCCCCCCCCCCCCCCCCCGTATAGTCAGTCCTTTATAGGAAGTATTCTCCACCCCCGAAAATATTGAAGCACTTCAAGTACTTCGTATAAGCAGGACAAGCAAGGGTAATGAGCCATAATTTTAGCACTTAACTACAGCAAAATCGCCATAAGATGTGTTATTTAAAAAACTGCCGTAAAAGGATAGCATAAATTTGATTAATTTTGTGATTTAGAGGCTATTTCGTAATCGTTGGCGATTACTGCTAACCGCTCATATTCACAAATTAACTTAGGCACAGCTCAAGATTACGAAGTTCTATTCCCCGAAGAAAGCACCACAGGTTATATCGAGAGTGAACTTAACGAAGCGTTACAACAATTCACTTTGTGTTTCTGGATGAAGAGTGCTCTTGTCGGGTGGGCAACCATCTTTTCTCACATGACACCTGACGACAAAAGAGATTTGAGGTTGAGGTGTGGTCCGCAAATGTACAAATGTCACCTAACTTTGGTAGAAGACCAAAGGTGAGGCTCATTTTTCGTATGGACAAAAATCATCAGTTTTGATAGTTCCTTAGTGAGGAGGTTTACTCACCAACATACAGTTCTTACAGAACTACCCTCACCCATACGATCACACTAATAGGAACTATAAATCTGTGACTATCCTGTACATGAAACTCTACTTATTTCTAAAATTTAATTTAATCTCGAGCAGTAGTCGAACTTCTCATTGTAAGATAATCCAACTTCATCTTTTCCTCAGATTGATTTATATGGCTCCTTTAGTGGACAACATGTGGCACCATATCTGTGTGAGCTTGGAGAACGTTCAAGGTCTCTGGGATGTACTCGTTGATGGAGCCGTTATGGCTCACGGTGGTGCCTGGAGTCAAACTCTGAGCGTTCGTCCTGGAAAACTAGTTGTTGGGCAGTCCCAGGGAGTTTACGGCGGAGGATTTACAGTTGGCGAGTCCTTCAAAGGAAAAGTGGCATCTTTAAACATATGGAGCACAAAAATGGCCAATCGTGTGATAAAGGAAAAGGCAAAGTCATGCATTCATGATTTAGGGAATGCCGCAGACTGGAGAACATTTCGACATGGCTTTCATGGGAACGCTGAGATCCTTTCACCGCAAACTTGTACTTCTCGCGGTAAGCGAGAATTCCATACAGCAGTAACTGAGAAAAGTGCATGCGTGGTTCAATGATATATATATCCTATATATAGAATTCTAAAGCTTTGACGTCACGTTGTCATGGAAGCAGAATTTTCTGTTCTAAACAAACGCGCTCAGCGAGAAAAATGGCGTCGCTTTCAATCGCTTCGTTGATCTCTTTCTTCTTTGAAGAAAAAAAATCCATTGAGCGGGGAGAAAATCATTATAAATCGGATCATATTGAGTCATTCAGTTACCAACAGGGTGTTCTACGCGGAGAGGTCCATGCAAGCATGAAAAAAAAAAAAGGTCTACAAAATCACGGTGAGTAGAGCGATCGTTTTTAAACAGTTGCCGAAGTAATATTTGTAGATATTCAGCACGCATCCTCTTGTTTTCTCCTTAAATTTCACAATTCAGCGTTAGTCAGTTTATATTTATTACAACTTCTACGGCTCCTTGAACCAATTAAAGCGTGTAGGCCTTTTTCGTCCGAAAATCGTAAAGCTACGTACGTCTATCAGAGAAATTACGTTCACTTAGTTTCCTTATGTTGTACTTCTCATCTGAACCCTTTTAGATATACCTAAATGAGCAATTTGACATAAAATCCACGGAGTGTGAATGTCCAAGGGGTAAATTCAAATGCAGCCACGCGGCTGCACTTTTTATCCACGGCATTCACAACCTCAGACGCACGGACATCGAGTGCCAATGGAGGAAGAGGAAGTCAAACAGCTCCCTGTCACTGCTGGCAGTCGAAGAAATGTTTCCGCTGCCAAAGAAGTATGTGGCGATTTCCAGAACTCCTGATGCATTAGATCGGTCTGCACTCTATGAAGACTTGAAAGAGTGTGGTAGATTCACTGCATGGTCTGTGCTGGCTTATGAGTCCTGAACCAGCACCCGAAGCCAAACTGCCCACTCCAACAATTGAAGAAATTATTTATTCAGACGAGTTTCTTCAAACCAGAGGGTCCCAACAACAGCTGGATTGCTTGGTACGTAAAGCCAAGGTCGACGAAAGGGATATCGTCTTAGTCAGTGAAATGACTGTGGGCCAGCGAGACAACCCAACCTGGCATCTTGCAAGAAGAGGAAGACTGACTGCAAGCAATTCTAGCTCTGTTTTGCAGGCAAAAAGGGTCACTCCATCCCTTCTGAAACGACTCCTTGGGGAGTATGATTTGTCCCGAGTTAAGGCAGTACAGTGGGGGGTAAACAATGAAACAGAAGCTCTCAGAGCATTTACAAGGTTAACTGGAAAGACTGTCCTGGAAACTGGAATATGGCTGGATGCTTCCGGAATTATTGCTGCCTCCCCTGATGGCCTAGTGGATGAAGATTCTGTTTAGGAAGCAAAGTGTCCCTACACGGAAAGAAACATGACAATTGAAGAGGCAGTCAACACCTCTCCCAATTTCTGCTTGGAGAAAACTGAAGGTGGCCAATATGCTTTGAAGAAAGAACATGTTTATTGGCATCAAATTCAAGGGGAGATGTACTTCTCTCGCCGGAAGTTTTTTTATTTTGTTATCTGCACAGCTAAAGATGTGGTAGTTTTAAAAATAGCAAGGGATGAAACCTGGAGTGAAAACATTCCAAAGCTTATGCAGTTTTATTTTGATCACCTCTTCCCAAAGGTTGTTGAGGGACAGTTATAACCTTACATGATTGTCATCTATAATAATAATATAAAGAATTTGGGCTTTATGTATTTCCTCGGGGTAATCCCATTAGAAAAGATTGGGAATGCTTGTCGGGCAATTGAAATTGAACCCCTAAAAGAGCACAATCTGAGGAAGTCCTGCAGAGCCAGGGCATTTGGATACTTTGTTGTGCAAACTTATTTTTGAAAGTTACCCCCCCCCCCCTTCCCCGACATTACCTCAAGGTCTGAATCTTTCACTGTCTTAGTGTAGATAATTTAAAATTAAAATTTAATTTGTAAAATAAACACCTGACCCACTTAAAGTGCACTTATTCATGATTATTCATTGGGTGTCATAAGGGTGGGCGAGGGTGTAAGAGTGCACTCTGTATACACCAGCCAGAAGACTATTTTTAAGTTAGTGTTAACCCTCATTGTGCGGGTGAAGATATACATGATGTAAATCCACTAATGATTGCAGATTTATTTCACTCCAAATAACTAATGTATTTTATCTAGTTAATACTTAATTCCATTTCAACAATAAATATTTATTATTAATCAAATTCATAACCCTCACATCCCTCCTTGATGAGAGGAAACTGTAAATTGACTAGTGATGCACACAATTGAAATATGATGTCTGCATGACAACGCAAATATGAGGGTATAAAACTTAAGATCTTAAAGTCCTTAAGCCTAGCATTTGCCCGATCAACATGAATTCTGCATTTTGCTATGGCTTTTGTTGCCCTTGCTTCACTCTCGGCGAATGCACCATTGTCTAAAAGAGGTGGTATATTTACAGAAACACCATTTAGTACAAGATCCTGTATAACGAAACCCTTGTCTGCCAGGACCATATCTCCAGCAGTTAGGTGGTTTAGCAATCCTGATTGCTGCACAATTGCCTTGTCGGATATCGACCCTGGATAAAGTTTACTTACATAAGTAATAATACCATTTGGGGCTACACCCACAATAACTTTGAAGGAATGCATTCCCCTATAGTTAGAATGGGTAGCATTTTGCTGGCTCATTAGCCCAGGTGTGGCAATCTCAATATCTGTACAGTCTATTACAACTCTACAAGAACCAAATTGACTAAAAGAAGATGGGGCAGACAACTTGTTCTTATCCCTACTTGGAATTGATGTCATGAGGTCATTAAATAAAATTGAGTGCACTACATGAATGAAGGTTGTTACAATATTTGCTATTGTGAATACACTGCAATTAAATAACTGTGCAAGGTAAAGGTTTGTATAATTTTGTCTTACTTTCATCAAGGTAATAAATATTTGGTCTTCAAAAGTAATTGATTCAACTTTCCAACCAGCAAAGTAATTGATGGCCTGTTTGAACCTGCATGTATAATTAACAACAATATGAAAAACTTCCTTTGTTGGAAGCCCAGTCTCCATCTTTAAACCATTTTCATCAATTGCTGACACTGTGTAATGTTTTTGCAAGTAGTCATTTTTTTCTTTAAGGTCCATTAGGTCCCTTTCTGCTTGTTGCAGTTCTGCTTCCAGGATAATTTCTCTTGTTGTTGATGGTCTCTCCAAAATTTCCCCAGTGTCTTCTTGACTCCTTCTTTGCTGGCTCGATTTTTTTCTTCTTTTTTGGCTTTCCTTCTTCTGCAGCGAAGAGTTTGTCTTGATTTCTCTTGAAAATTTCAGGACCATTGCTTTTATTTCCATCTCTGAAATGGCAACTGCAGACTCGGGCGTGTTTTCCTGGCTCTCTATCTTGTCTCCTGTAGCGGAAAGAGGATTATTTTAGCTGCATATTTTGAAAAGAAACCACCTTCTTTTAAAATAAAATAAAATGCAAATACTGTGGGCATTGGTAAACGTATAAAGCTGGATTATTAAAAGCAACTACAACCAAACCTGTAGTATCTAACATTAATTTCAAGCTAGTCAAACGTTAATTCTCCTCTTCAAGGAAAGACATTTAAAATCTGCAGAAAGGCCACCTGACAACCCATAACAAATAGTAAGCAAACTGTATGAACTTCGTAATAAATGTGAGCTTGAACTTAGTTTCATAACAAAGATGGTGACAGTCTATATGCATCAACGCGACTGCGTGCAAACGTACTTTTCTTATAACGTATGTATCATGATCCGGGATAAGTATTTAAACCTCTGACCTTTACTAACCTCAGTAGGCGAACCCATCTTCTGTATTCATCCAGCTTTTTCTCCTTGTTAGAGAATCCGAAAAACCGGCACGTATGGCTTTCCGAGTGATGGTCACACTCGGGCGCGAAGCAATGCACCATTTCGATTGTTTCCTTTCAAATTCCTTTTCAGTTTTACAACTTTCATGTGAATTACAACGTCAATCGTATACGAAGTCTCCTGGTGCTTTTCTAAACGATAATTACACCCTTGACCTATTCAATATAAAAGCTACGAAAAGGATGCGCAATATGACAAGCGTTTGTTTAGAACAGGAATTTTTGGCGCCATGGTAACGTGACGTCACACTTCAGGACTCTATAGGGAAGAGACTATAATAATAGTTTCTTGGTATATAATTAACATAGGGCCGGGAGCGTTTAATATATATTATAATTTATCATATTGCTCTGTACAAGGACTGGGAGGATCTTGACCCCGGTCGTGTGCACAGACCTCACTGTGTTCGGTCTGTAATCACGACCTCTGTCAAGATTCTCCCTTACAGACCTCCTGCTCGGTTAATAAGACCTAAGTCTTGACAGTGGCTGTGTGATAACAGAAGGGCTTCAAATGCTTTTATGTTAATGCAGAAAAATTATTAGTTTCTTCGAGAACAACTTACCCAATCGTAAGCCTAGCCTGCAGAGTAAGTACCCCATACCGGCAGTCCGAACTGTGCCCTGTTTTGTTGTTCTAGAACAAAATGGCTAAATAATCAAACAAAACCTACCCTACTCTACTCCATTCCACTCCACTCCACTTCAATCCACTCTTCTCCACTCTGGTCTTCTCAAGGGGGGATAGTTCCTCGGGAAGTGAGAACCAGGCTCAATGTAATAAATCGGGGAAGGAAGTTGAGGGAAACATGTCAATGATTGACCGTGCCTCATCATTCAGAGATTACACTTTGTCAACTGGTTTGCATGACAATGGCTGGCATCACCTCTGCTTGACATGGAGAAACACGGATGGAAAGGCGTGTTTGTTTGTAGGTGGGATCAAGCTGACGTGTGTAACTAACTACCAGACCGGTCAGACAATCGCTGCAAATGGAAAGTTTATTCTTGGCCAGGAACAAGACTCATTGGGTACAGTAGCTGATGGGTTTATTTGTTATTGACCTTGCATGAGGTCCGTTCTGGAGAGATGTATGTCGAGTTCTTTTTTTCTTTCTGTCGTTCTTTTTTTGTTTGTTTGTTTTTGTTTGTTTTGTTTTGTTTTTTTTTTTTGCTGCCACTCGCTAATTACAAAAAATAACGAGACCATTAGTTTCTAATACGGACCGATTAAGTTAATAGTATTTGTTATAACGGCTTGTATAAAAAAAAAAAAATTCTGCTGACAAATTTATGTGTCGTTGTAAGCCATTCTCGCTAAAAGTGCGCGTGCAAAAGTCGAGAATTCACTTACGTTTTTCGACCATTTGCAGGTCGTTCGTTTGAAGTGGTTTTAAAAATTCCACTTTTTCGCCTATCATGAAGGAAAATTCTAGTCACTGTACTTAAGAGCAAACAGTTCTCTTTTGTGCAATGTTTTGAGTAGTTTGGACGGTCTGTATTGCAAAATTAGGACCTCTTAAGTAACCATTTAGTATTGGTATCATTTTCATCTTAGACCAGTTTTCCATTGAAAGACATGTACAGGTTATTGATTGTGTGGTGACACCTGTAACAGATGAAAGGCAACTGAGATTTTTTTTACTAGGGGTTGAGAGACAAAGGTGGGGGTTGACTTCACTTTTTCCTCATTGGTCTGTCAACGGTGGAGCCAAAAGGTCTGAAAATGGGTTATTTAGACCTTTTTTCAGTTCAGTTTATGTTAATCCTCTGTTGTACTTTCTGTGCTCCCGAGTCTACTCAATGTAGCAGTAAGAAAACAGAAGGATACTAGCTTACTCTTTATCATGATCTCGATCTTGAAACCTGTTCTAGAGGAACAGGGATTGAAATTCACAAATGGTCGACTGATATTTATCATCCTTCAGCTACAAAAAAATTATTTCAGTACATTGCAGTGTTCATGTATGTATGTAGTATGTGAAACCATAGTTAATAGAGGGAAATGGTTATGAAACATGGCAAAGTTCTTCGCTGTATGTTTTTTTTTTTTTGGGGGGGGGGGTTACTTTGGGAGTTGACCCTGCACAAAACCTGGTGGTTAGGTGTGCTCATACAACTATCCAATAGAAGCATTGCCGTTATGTAATAATGCACAGTCTATGATCATACAACAAACGATGTGCAGAGTCAGGGACCTTCCAACATACATCTTAGCCTGTTAGTTTGCTTCTTTGATGTTTATCGGGCCTCTTAACCATTATTCCCTCGATTAACTACGATGAAATGAATGCGTTGGTCCTTAAAAATTTGCGTTCCCTAATTGCTTTTCTTTGTGTGGTTTTGTTTAAAGGTGGTGGCTTTGATTCTGGCCAGGCATATCAAGGTAGCATGAGCCGAGTGAACGCTTGGAATTTTAGAATTACCGAGAAAATAATAAAGCAGATGTCGAGGGAATGTGGATTGGTGAGTGGAAATGTAGTCTCTTGGTACAACTTCAAGAATAACATCTTTGGAGATGTACAGATCATTACTCCTTCATCATGCTCGCTTGCAGGTGGGTCTGGGATTTTAAGAGGGTTGCAGTAGGCTTAACCGTCAACCGTCAAATGGCCAAGACATGAACCGTCAACCGTTACAAACGCAATATTTTTACCATCAACGGTCAAATGAGCAAGCCAATATTAGCCGTGAAATTTCTCAGATATCCTCAAGAACTAAAGGATTGACTCAAATAGGCTCAAGTTATGCTGTTTATAAATGATTCTCGGGAGCAGGCTGGTAATACGTCCAGCGGTAACAAAGGTGATGAAATTAAGCTAATTAGACTCGTACTTGCAGCCCAAAGACCTAATTTTTAACGCGCGAAAAATAGGACTAAATGGATTAATTAAATATGGGCAAAATTGTATCCTTTTATGAAAAATAGCAGGCAAATTTGCGCTTTAATTTCATGTTATAAACGTCATTTCGAAAAATTAGCCGTCCATCGTCAAGTGACCTAAAATTCAACCGTAACTCTTCAAAACGGCACTCCACCCCATTGAGACTCTGTTCTAATGTTGGAACGTTGAGACGTTAGGAAATAAAATGGTGACGTAGTGTTTAATAAGTCTGTTTGAAGTTTAAAAATCCTGTTCACAGTCCTCTGGAGCACGATAGCTGCCATCAGTACTGAGTTATATCAGAATAAGGTTCTTTAAGGCCATGTGTAGTAACTGGTGTACACAGGAACTACACTTCTTCTGGCGACTGTTGTTAGTAATGCTGCTGTTTCTGCTTAATACCACTACAGGCCATTTCCGAATTACCTCAAGCCTCTTTCTCAAAGTGAGTTTTGGTGCCCATCCTTTCATATGAAACTGACATTTAATTCATTCACATTCAAATTAAATTCATTTTCATATGAATAACTGTGCACCAGGGCTCACTTTGATAGACAGGTGTAAGGCAACCCGGAAATGGGCTATTGTCCTGATGTAAATAACGTTGTGTAAAACGCACCAATGTGTGTCATAGTTCTATAATTCTCTTTTTCAGTGTCCACAGTTCAAGCTAAGAGAGATGACTACTGTGAAAACCGTTACGGCAGTCCATCAAAAGCGGATTGAGGGACAACTCTAAGAGCATTGTTTGATAGCAAACACAACCAAGTTGGAAAAGTATGGCGTTGTTTTTATGACTGGCACTTACTAAAGACTCACACTCAAAGTTGTATGCGTATGACACAGTGGAGAACTCAAAATGCTTGCACACGATTCCGGGAAGCCTGTTGCCTATAAATGATTGAAGGAACACTGCTATTCATGATACAACTGCTGCGTTCTCCCTTAGCAGAAGGAGCCACGTTCTGTAGACGATGAGAGAATAGTATTTAAGAAATAGAAAACATAATCTCCGTGTTTCTATGGAGTTTTAATAAAAATCTACAAGCGTTCTTTCTAGAAAGCCGTTCTCAGATTGGCTACGCTAATCACTATCTATTCTCGTATCAAGAAATGGTCTATTGTTCCGGCTCAACATCACACGTTCAGCAGAAATGAATAGCCTTTTGTTCTTGGTAACCCTGAGGGACTTCGTCCGAAGCCAAACCAAAATCGTCGCCGTTGTTCGGAAAACTTTCGGCAGAACAATTAAGCTGCACTTGGGGGTGGGCAGCGTAATTTTTTCTCTCGTAAAGTCAATTCTCACCGGTGTACCCCAAGGCAAATTGACCGCCGCTGTGCGCATCGAGGTGATCACAATTCAAAAACTAATTATCCACATGTGTCGCATTCGGACCACGTCTCTCTAAATACAACCCCCGGTTTAAATCCCTTTTTATTCTAATTCCGACTCGTTTTAATAGGCATGCTGCTGAAAACATTCTTTGTCTGTCATTCGTGCGGCGTTACAACTTTTCTGCTTTTTATGAAGTCGACCGCGCGGTGGTTAGAATGAAGAATGCGTGACTGAAATTCTGTTTTTGCGCGTATAAATCTTTCTCTGAAACCTGGCAATCGTCATGGAAGTTATTCGTTTTCAATTTTTTGAGTGTTCGCGGAGCGTCCAGATTATGACTCAACTGTTTTCAGTCGAGCGCGCGGTACTTTATAAACGAGGTGTGACTTTTTAGTTGTGAAAGAGCGCCGTTGTTTTCAATCAAGCTCGCAGCAAACGAAGGTGTGATCTTTTCTGTAGAACAACTATCAGTCTGGAAATGAAATAAGGTATCGAAGAGTCTTAACTTTTTTAGCAGAGCGCACACATTTTAAAACGTGTTAGCAAATATCGCAATGAATAATCCTCAAGCAGGTTATAATCTAGTGTATTTTGTCGTATGGTAATTTACGGCGTTCTTTCAATTTTTGGCTTTAAAGCAAACTGTTTTCAATGATCTGATCATTATTATCAACTGAGCTTTGTCGAAGTTACATCTCCCTGAGCGAAAATGTCGAAATACTACAAAGTGTCAAAAATTTTGGCTGTAAGGTCCGTTGGCGGCCGAAAAGAATACCGAGTGAGATGGAGCGGTTTCGGAAGTGCGGCTGATAGCTGTGGCCGAATGCTCGACTTAAAGCAGTCTCTCCTCCTGCTTTTCAATCCGTGTGTCGAACGCGGAAACAGCGGGACAGCGTTGTAGATAGTGATTAGTGTGCCAGTGAGCGCTTGTTAACAAAAAGACTGAAAGTGAAGAATGATCATCGCAGTTAATTTTCCAATTTAAGCAATTGGAACGAAGAAGCCTGAAAAAATTAGGGCTTCAACGGGATTCGAACCCGTGACCTTCGCGATACCGGTGCGATGCTCTACCAACTGAGCTATGAAGCCACACATTGGGAAGATATGAACTCAATTAATTGATCTCGCTCCCAATGTGTGGCTTCATAGCTCAGCTGGTAGAGCATCGCACCGCCTCGCGGAGGTCACGGGTTCGAATCCCGTTGAAGCCCTGATTTTTTCGTTTAGCCAGGTTTTTTAGCTGCCATGACGGTAAATAAGCCTAAGTTCTGCTAAGAAAGCTTTTTTTTTTAACTAAAAGGAGAGATTTTTCGATGAAGTACAAAATTGAGCAAAATTTCAATTCCGGGCATCCGCAAAAGCCAAAATTTGGACTTAATTGCCATTAACCGTTCTCAATTTTGTTCGTTGCCTCTTTCCTTTCTGCTTTTCTCGGTCCTTTTGCACTGACTACCTTTTGCATTGTATGTTCTTTCTGGCTGCCTTGAAAAGTTGGATGTTAATTACGGGCGAAGCCTAGAAATGGACCTTGATCAATGATAGGCGTAGTGGACCATTTTACCACCGTTTTTGCACCAAAACTGATAACGTTGTTTTTCGACTTGCGACATCGGAATGTCGTCGATATCTAAACCTGACCATTGTGCGGAAAGGCCCAGCCTAGTACTACCATCTGCTTATCAATAATATCAGGTGATATTTAAATTGATGACGTCATAAGTGGTACAAAGAGCACGACCATTAAGTGGCCGTATATGGCCGTAAGTGGCCGTATATGTTCTTAATCCACTTGTTCGTATATGCGGGTGTTTACTGTAGCATACAGTCAAATCTCTCAGCGAAATAAACTGATTTCCTTTAGGTGATAGCTTTAAGCGTTATTGAAGAGTACCTTCAGGCAAGTGCAATTTTAAAATTACCTCTTGAGGTGGAGGGGGCGGGGTTGTCGAAAGAGGAAGGTTGTCGAGGGGGGGGGGGTACTGTAAATATTTGGCTCCATACAAACATACATACTTACCCTTAATTTAAACACGGTAGAAACTTAGTTATATTACAAGACTGAGAAAAAAATGAAAATAACTGATTTACATGTTAGCCGTGTGGGAGTGCGAGGAGGACATTAGGTGATTCATGTCAATTTTAAAGTTATTAAAAGATTTAATGGCTCTGATGTTAGATGGAAGGCTATTCCACAAATGTGCCTCACTGTAGCAGAAACTACGCTTAAGAAAATCGATATGGGGCTTCGACAGAGTTAATTTTCTTTTTCACTATTGTTAAGTCCATAGTCCGTACTGAAGGGTTTAAATAGGTCTTTCAGATACTTTGGAGTCTGATCGTTCATAATTTTATTCATTTCAAATTTGCTTTTTCCTTCTGATATAGAGATTATCCTACCCTAGCTTACCGCGGATAATCAGACTTATTTAATAGGGTAAGATATACTACCTAGCGATATGTGTTCTTTACCAAACTTGAGAATTTGAAAGCACTTAGGCAGTACAATCCAAGTCAATTTACATGTGTAATGAAGCTTTAACAATTTTGTTATGTCTTCGAGCTCTGAATGAGGAGGGAACTGGAGCAGGACGGCGGGGAGGAGGGGCAGTAGCAGAGAGGGCTGCTACATTGGATGGAGCTTCATTGAAATTGTACGACCCAGAATATTGATAACCCTGTAAATACAAATAAAATGATTATGCAGTGTCATGACTAGCGCTTTCCCGTTTTTTTTTTTGTTTTTGTTTTTTTTTTTTTCAATTTATCTACTTGCAGCTTTTCAACGGAGAAAGGTGTAATTAAAATATGTCGAGGTAAATCTTTAATTTGCAAAATTATTTGAATATAACCTCCAAAATGTTCTAAGGTTAATTTAGTGTTCATGTTACAGAAAAAAAAAAAAAAAAAATAGGTGTAAGCCCTAGTTTGGTTGTTATTTGGATAGTCACACCAATATTTTAAACTTAAATGTAGTGCAGCCACGACAAGGCATAAAAATGGTCTTATGCTTGAAAGTGTAAAAGGATCCTAAGGCTGAAACTGAAACAGGTAAGAACGCACCGAGCCCTCTATTAATATGAAACAACCCAGTGTTTATAAAGGGAAGACACTAGAAGACATAGATATCGAGTGTTTTTAATGCAACCGTAAGAAAAACTCTCAGGGTGCTTAACTGTTTGTAACTGTTTGTATGGATTTAAAATTCCAGTCGACAAGTGTGTAACCTTATTTGTCTTACTTCTTGAGATAGTTTACGATATTAGATTTCCTGTTTAAATGGATAGTGTTGGGTGGAATTTTCATCCTTGACGGAAACATCTACCGTCTACATCTACATCTACTGGGTGCCATGTCTAAAAATAACTACAAAGGGAATACCTTGGGAATAAGAACTTGTATGTGGGCTAGCTCTTTCAGATGTTCCCTTTATCATATCGAGTGCACCAATCAAGAGCGAGATTTACGACACTCTCACATCCCAATAAAAGGGCTGAGAAATATTATTTAGATTGCAAAAGTCCAAAGTATCTACAAATTATTATTTACATCTTTAGCAAGTAAAATTAAAAAAAATTAAGTGGGTTATGTTCATTACAAAATTAAACTTTAGGCTAAGGCCCCGTCCACACTATGCTGGGGGAAATTGGAAACAGTGTTTTCACTCTGAAAACTCATCAAATGTTTTCCGTCCACCAAAAAAAAAAAAAAAAAAAAAAAAAAAAAAAAACCGAACAATCGCCGGACATTTTGGATTTGTTTTGTCGAAAACTCTCGCAGCGAAATCACATGATAATCGTAATTGACTACATCGTTCTCGAAAAGCTCTGTTTTTAAAGTGTTTTCCGTCCACACGAAAAGTTTGCTAAGATCTTGTTTGAAAAGCTTCGTTTTCGTGATGGATCAGGTGGACGGTAGGTCTAACCGTAGAAATAAAGCTGCGTTTTAAAATTTCCCCGGCGTAGTGTGGACGCTGCCTAAGCATTGAAGATTGAAACATTGGAATTCATTTGCATGGGCTTACGGACCGGAGGGACGGGGGGGGGGCGCAGCCCCCTCCAGTTTCAGATATTTTTTAAATTTTTGGGCAAAACGCTGATGATTCGGACAAAAGTACTCGGAAAACTGAAAACATTCCTAAAGGTTGTTAAGGCCAGGCTTGTAGGCTACTTTTCATGACGTTTGCCTTGTCAAAATGGAGTTGAAGTCAAATGATACACGGATCTAGGTACTCTTTTTTGGAAAAGCCATATGTCGTTTAATGTGTATCGTGGAAATCCACGAGATGGATATTACTTCCATCAACAAAACAACGACAAGAGAATCAAAGCAAACGAAGACCAAGACTTTTGTTTTGTTTTGTTTTGTTTTGTTTTGTTTTGTTTGTTTGTTTTTTTTTTCTTTTGTGGTGGCTTTGAAAAGAGCCGGTTTGATTGGCTCCACAAAGAGCCGTTTTAAAATTTTCTTGAACTTGTCGTACGAGGAAGAATTACCTGTTTCTGATTTTACTACGCTGTCGATAGAGGTCATAGAGTTCGCAAGGTTTCAACATAACTATTTTTGGACTGATAACAATATCACTAGACGTGAGAATTGTGAACGTTTTTGTTTTTACTGCAATTTGAGTGCTTTTGAACAACAATCACGCTTTCGGGCTATGTGTAATTTTTTCGGGCATGAAGGTCATCCATGTCTATGTTTGTTTTTACCATGCTGAGTGCCATAGTTTTGAATCCGTATTCGCTATTGTTTTATTATTCCCAGGTAGTATAATTGTTTTGTTTTACAACAGGGCATAGGGTAATTAAAAAACCTTTTATTGGCAGTATATTTTCATAGAAACGCCCTAAAACCAGAAAAAAAAAAAGAAAAAAAAAAAGAAGAAGACAATAAATCTTTATAAAAATATACATTACGCAGATTTTTTTTCGGTGAATATGTGTTAGGTTGGTCATCAAAATGTAATTTCTTGATAAAGCTTAGACACATTGCGGAAAAAAAGACAACAACAACAACAACAACAACAACAAAAACAACTGTTTTTCTTAATTTTCCAAATTTATGAAACCAGTATAGGATTCCATTTTCCGTATATTTGTTTTTGGGTTGTTTTAAAGCTCTATTAAGGAAATGTGTGTGTTAATTCTTCAAATTAATTGCGTGTACCCTCACCTATTATACTACGGTAATAAAGTTCATGCACACTGTGTACTAAAAAAATGAGAAATAAATTTACACTAAAACAATTGTAAGAAAACTCTGGCATGCCTGACCATCTTAATCAAAATACTACTTTCACTTCCTGTATCATTTCTCACATGAAATTCATTTTCATATTTCGACAAACGTATTTATAACCATTGGAGTCTAAACTTCGGACATTTTTTCTTCCATTTTTTATTTAATGTTTATTCGAAAGAGGATGCATTACGCCTACTGGAAGTTGCCACTTCTTATTAGAGCTGAGTTAAGACTTCCTGTCAATGACTTTTTTAAATTCCCACCCGGTAATTTCCGCGGGTGTTAGATTTAATATAGTGGCATTTGATACGAAATTTTTAGTACATTTTTCAAAAGAACACCTTCTAAACCGAAGATTCTAGTTATTTTATTATTATTTTTTGTTTTAATTGTTTTTTTATATTGGCTAGTGACTAATTAGATTATGTTAACTGGTATCAAGTCATATATCTATCTATCTATCTATCTATCTATCATAATCGTTACCAGAACTCTCAGGCCAACAAAGGTGTCACAACGTCAGGAGGATCAGTAAAGATTCCCAGTCCAAATCTCGCAGCATAAACGAACGTAGAAAGTTAAAAAATTGTGAGGACGGAAAACTTCTGACGTAAAAAAGATTAAAAAATTTAATACAAAACGTTTCGGTTAGAGACCTCCTTCAGTTATTACAACTTTTGAATAAAAACGAGCTTAAAATAAGATTAAGGTGCTAGTGATTACGTAATTATAAGGGACAGTTAATAAAAGTACAAAATCACGTGAAAAAGCAAAATGTGGTGTTGATTAACAAAGAACGAAAAACAAAATCAACAAAGCGCAAAAAAATTTAATAAGTCAAAAAAAAAAAAAAACTATTATGAAAATAATCGGCAGAGTCTGAGAGATAAAAGCTAAGAACTTAAAGGCCAAACTGGCTAAAACAAATAAAATAACCGAAGAGGCAACGCGGCAATCTTTGGAAAAAGTAAAACCCTCCCTACATATAACTGAAAACATCAACTGTAACAAAATCCCAAATCGAGGCCTTTGGAGCCTGAAAGGGCAAATTAGCAACAAAATCCCTGGAGGGGCCCTTAAATAATATAAATCATAATAAGATCCCTTGACAGGGCCTTTGAGTCTAATCAACACCTAAAAGGCTGACAAAATCCAAGAAAAGGGCCTTTGAACGATCAATCAATAACGCACAATATAGGAGAGGATTTCATTAATTATAACAAATTCTATTTTTCGAATGAAATTCCTTTCTTTTATTTAAGCCATGGGGTGCCAAAGAAAACAGCTGAGCGCTCCAATAAGCCTCTTCTGTAATTAGAAGCCTATCGATCTCCTCAGAGTTGTTTGGGGCCTGTACCTGATCAATACATTGGAACGAAAAGTCATCTAGAGTGTGTGGGATTTGGTTAAAATGTATTGCTACTTCACAAGTTGTTTTGTTTGTGAGCATAGCAGACTTATGATTACGAAACCTAATTCTAAAATCGGTAGTGGTAGATCCCACGTATTGCAAGCGACATTTCTTGCAAGAAGGCAAATAAATTACATTTTTTGAATCACAAGAAAGCCTATATATATATATATATATATATATATATATATATATATATATATATATATATATATAGCTCGCTGGCATACAAAGCTTTGCTTTCATGTCCAGTTTGAGCACTCTACTGGGATGAGTCGTTACCGTCGCAATTGCGTATGCTCACTAGGTCGCTAGTTTGAGCCCTCTGGCAATGGCTTAGATACTACCACATGTGTAGCATTTGGGGCGGCTTTTTAAGCTTAGCCTCCATCCTAGTCTTCAGCACTGCACTGATGAGGCCCAGAAGGCCGAAACAGTACTGTCTGCAGTTAGTTATCTATCTATCTATCTATCTATCTATCTATCTATCTATCTATCTATCTATCTATCTATCTATCTATCTATCTATCTATCTATCTATCTATCTATCTATCTATCTATCTATCTATCTATCTATCTATCTATCTATCTATCTATCTATCTATCTATCTATCTATCTATCTATCTATCTATCTATCTATCTATCTATCTATCTATCTATCTATCTATCTATCTATCTATCTATCTATCTATCTATCTATCTATCTATCTATCTATCTATCTATCTATCTATCTATCTATCTATCTATCTATCTATCTATCTATCTATCTATCTATCTATCTATCTATCTATCTATCTATCTATCTATCTATCTATCTATCTATCTATCTATCTATCTATCTATCTATCTATCTATCTATCTATCTATCTATCTATCTATCTATCTATCTATCTATCTATCTATCTATCTATCTATCTATCTATCTATCTATCTATCTATCTATCTATCTATCTATCTATCTATCTATCTATCTATCTATCTATCTATCTATCTATCTATCTATCTATCTATCTATCTATCTATCTATCTATCTATCTATCTATCTATCTATCTATCTATCTATCTATCTATCTATCTATCTATCTATCTATCTATCTATCTATCTATCTATCTATCTATCTATCTATCTATCTATCTATCTATCTATCTATCTATCTATCTATCTATCTATCTATCTATCTATCTATCTATCTATCTATCTATCTATCTATCTATCTATCTATCTATCTATCTATCTATCTATCTATCTATCTATCTATCTATCTATCTATCTATCTATCTATCTATCTATCTATCTATCTATCTATCTATCTATCTATCTATCTATCTATCTATCTATCTATCTATCTATCTATCTATCTATCTATCTATCTATCTATCTATCTATCTATCTATCTATCTATCTATCTATCTATCTATCTATCTATCTATCTATCTATCTATCTATCTATCTATCTATCTATCTATCTATCTATCTATCTATCTATCTATCTATCTATCTATCTATCTATCTATCTATCTATCTATCTATCTATCTATCTATCTATCTATCTATCTATCTATCTATCTATCTATCTATCTATCTATCTATCTATCTATCTATCTATCTATCTATCTATCTATCTATCTATCTATCTATCTATCTATCTATCTATCTATCTATCTATCTATCTATCTATCTATCTATCTATCTATCTATCTATCTATCTATCTATCTATCTATCTATCTATCTATCTATCTATCTATCTATCTATCTATCTATCTATCTATCTATCTATCTATCTATCTATCTATCTATCTATCTATCTATCTATCTATCTATCTATCTATCTATCTATCTATCTATCTATCTATCTATCTATCTATCTATCTATCTATCTATCTATCTATCTATCTATCTATCTATCTATCTATCTATCTATCTATCTATCTATCTATCTATCTATCTATCTATCTATCTATCTATCTATCTATCTATCTATCTATCTATCTATCTATCTATCTATCTATCTATCTATCTATCTATCTATCTATCTATCTATCTATCTATCTATCTATCTATCTATCTATCTATCTATCTATCTATCTATCTATCTATCTATCTATCTATCTATCTATCTATCTATCTATCTATCTATCTATCTATCTATCTATCTATCTATCTATCTATCTATCTATCTATCTATCTATCTATCTATCTATCTATCTATCTATCTATCTATCTATCTATCTATCTATCTATCTATCTATCTATCTATCTATCTATCTATCTATCTATCTATCTATCTATCTATCTATCTATCTATCTATCTATATATATATAGTTTAGTGTACGATGTGGCGAAGAGACCAACTCTTGACTGTTCTGGACGAGTTTAATGTACAACGTTTCGGCCGTTTAGCCTTCTTCAGGTTAAAAGTTAAAAACTAAAAAAAACTATTTACAATGGTTGCGATTTACAGAAACACCGACTTATATACAGAGCAGAAATATTATGATTGAGGTTACGTAAGACAACAAAGGTCTAAATTACAAGATGAAAAAGGATTAGACAATCAAAGACAAATACAGAACTATGGGTGACATGTGAATACAAATAAGGTGAATACAAATGAGTGACAAAAACTAGAGAGAAAAATCTTACTTAATTAGTAGTGTTAACTCTGAAGTAACAAGCTCCCCATTGAAGGCCTCTGAATGAATGTAATTAGGTAAAAATCATAACAGGATCCCAGGAAAGGGCCATTAAACTACAGTAATAATTTCCCTTCCAAAGCCCCTGAATGAAAAGCCGACAACAAACATAACAGAATCCTTGAAAAGAGCTCTTGAACTTAGAAATAAACAAATAACAAAAATGATAACAGAATAAAATTAAAATGCGTCATATTGGAAAAGTGGCAAATCACAACTACTCAATTGTAGTAATTAATGCGGTGTCTTGATCTAAATTCCCGCCGTTTGTTAAGAACATGAGGATTAAGGGTAAATGATTGCGCGGTCCAATAAGCTTCCCTAGTGAGTAATAATTGTTCAAGTTGTAAGGAATTTTCAAAAGACCTAATTTGTTCAATGATGATGAAATTGATTTGAGAAATTTCATGTTCAGAGTTATTAAAGTGGATGGCCAATTCGCAAGTTCTTTTGTTCTTCAGCATGTTCGACTTGTGGTTAAGAAATCTTACTTTAAATTCAGTCGAGGTGGAGCCTACATATTGCAGATTGCATTTGGCACAAGTGGCTAAATAAATAACATTTTTTGACGAACAAGACAGCTTTTGTTGAATGGGATATTGACGACCAGTTGCCGAACTTTGAAATTTCGAAGCTTGAATTAAATAGTTTTTACACAGATCGCACTTCTTCTTGCATTTTTGAACAACCTCCGTTTTCTTCTCTTTGATTTCTACTGGAGGCTACCCGGAATTTTGATGGCGCCAACATCTCCTTAAGATTTTTGGTTCTACGATAAGCGGGAAATATCGACTTGGATGGAAAAATTTCTTTGACTTCTGGTGAGGATTGTAATAGATAAAAGTGCTTTTTGATAACTTTTTGGGATATCTGGCAAAATTGGATTGTAGTCGAGCACCAATGGAAAAACTTTCTTTGCTGGCTTTACCTTTTTCCTCAAAAGTTCGGCTCCTGGTATACTAAGAGCTTTGTCGAACTGTTTATCGACAAGCTCCGCTGGATAATTTTGCGATTTCAAATACCCTTTGTATTCCTTACATCTATTTTGTAGAAAATCGTCAGTAGAACAGTTAGGTTTGATTCTTAAAGCTACCCCAAAGGGAACTGCTCTTTTGCAGTGTGAGGGGTGTGAACTCGAAAAAGGTAGATAGAGGTGGCTATCGGTGGGTTTAGCATAAACATCAGTGCTAATAAACCCGTCACGAAAATGCAACGTGAGATCAAGGACATTCAAATGACTGTCCGAGTAAACCAATTCGAATTTGATAGTAGGATACAAACCATTAATATAATCAGTGAACTCCAGTAACTTAGGTAAACCCTGGGTCCAAATATGTCAAAAATATCATCCCTGTATCTCCACCAAAGCATAGGTTTCAAGCTACCTCCAAATTTGGCTTTCTCATTGATGATACCCATCGCTAAATCTGCATAACTGCAGGCGTTTTTCGGTTCCATGGCCGTGGCGTGTTTTTGAACAAAACTCTGACCAGAAAACTGGCAATTATTTACCTTGAGACAAATTTCAACAGCTTCAACTAAGCAGTCAGTGGAAGGAATGTTAACAGATCTTGAATTAAGTGCCCTTCTAACTGCTGAAATACCTAGATTGTTGTCAATGTTCGGAAACATTGAGACTACATCCCAACACACAAGTAGGGACCCCTCGGGGAATGGGCGTTTTACATTCAAATCTCCTAATTTGTTAATAAAATCCGTAGAATCCTTAACGAAAGATGGAAGACTCTGTGGAAGAGGTTTGAGGTAAAATTATGTAAAAGCAGAGAGCCGTTCGATTGCCGTACCGCAACAAGATGTAATAAGTCGAAGTGGGTTGTCACGTTTGTGTGTTTTGACATTCCCAAATGCCACTCCCGGTTTTGGTTCAAGATTTACAACCCACGTGGCAATCTCCTGGCTAATCTGCCCTTCAGAAAACCACTTACGACTCCATTCCTTAGCCACTTCAAAATGGTCAAGTGTGGGGTCGGAGTTTAAGCTATCATAATACAAATCATTATTAAGCTGTTCTAGTATCTTGTTTTGGTACTCTTGTTGACTGAGGACAACGAACCTAGAACAGAAGTTCACAGAGTCTTTACCTAAGTTACTGGAGTTCACTGATTATATTAATGGTTTGTATCCTACTATCAAATTCGAATTGGTTTACTCGGACAGTCATTTGAATGTCCTTGATCTCACGTTGCATTTTCGTGACGGGTTTATTAGCACTGATGTTTATGCTAAACCCACCGATAGCCACCTCTATCTACCTTTTTCGAGTTCACACCCCTCACACTGCAAAAGAGCAGTTCCCTTTGGGGTAGCTTTAAGAATCAAACCTAACTGTTCTACTGACGATTTTCTACAAAATAGATGTAAGGAATACAAAGGGTATTTGAAATCGCAAAATTATCCAGCGGAGCTTGTCGATAAACAGTTCGACAAAGCTCTTAGTATACCAGGAGCCGAACTTTTGAGGAAAAAGGTAAAGCCAGCAAAGAAAGTTTTTCCATTGGTGCTCGACTACAATCCAATTTTGCCAGATATCCCAAAAAGTTATCAAAAAGCACTTTTATCTATTACAATCCTCACCAGAAGTCAAAGAAATTTTTCCATCCAAGTCGATATTTCCCGCTTATCGTAGAACCAAAAATCTTAAGGAGATGTTGGCGCCATCAAAATTCCGGGTAGCCTCCAGTAGAAATCAAAGAGAAGAAAACGGAGGTTGTTCAAAAATGCAAGAAGAAGTGCGATCTGTGTAAAAACTATTTAATTCAAGCTTCGAAATTTCAAAGTTCGGCAACTGGTCGTCAATATCCCATTCAACAAAAGCTGTCTTGTTCGTCAAAAAATGTTATTTATTTAGCCACTTGTGCCAAATGCAATCTGCAATATGTAGGCTCCACCTCGACTGAATTTAAAGTAAGATTTCTTAACCACAAGTCGAACATGCTGAAGAACAAAAGAACTTGCGAATTGGCCATCCACTTTAATAACTCTGAACATGAAATTTCTCAAATCAATTTCATCATCATTGAACAAATTAGGTCTTTTGAAAATTCCTTACAACTTGAACAATTATTACTCACTAGGGAAGCTTATTGGACCGCGCAATCATTTACCCTTAATCCTCATGTTCTTAACAAACGGCGGGAATTTAGATCGAGACACCGCATTAATTACTACAATTGAGTAGTTGTGATTTGCCACTTTTCCAATATGACGCATTTTAATTTTATTCTGTTATCATTTTTGTTATTTGTTTATTTCTAAGTTCAAGAGCTCTTTTCAAGGATTCTGTTATGTTTGTTGTCGGCTTTTCATTCAGGGGCTTTGGAAGGGAAATTATTACTGTAGTTTAATGGCCCTTTCCTGGGATCCTGTTATGATTTTTACCTAATTACATTCATTCAGAGGCCTTCAATGGGGAGCTTGTTACTTCAGAGTTAACACTACTAATTAAGTAAGATTTTTCTCTCTAGTTTTTGTCACTCATTTGTATTCACCTTATTTGTATTCACATGTCACCCATAGTTCTGTATTTGTCTTTGATTGTCTAATCCTTTTTCATCTTGTAATTTAGACCTTTGTTGTCTTACGTAACCTCAATCATAATATTTCTGCTCTGTATATAAGTCGGTGTTTCTGTAAATCGCAACCATTGTAAATAGTTTTTTTTAGTTTTTAACTTTTAACCTGAAGAAGGCTGAACGGCCGAAACGTTGTACATTAAACTCGTCCAGAACAGTCAAGAGTTGGTCTCTTCGCCACATCGTACACTAAACTACAAATTTACGTAGAGACATTGTATCCGTTGGATCCTCTTACTGGGAGTTCATCGTTTGGTACACCATTTTTACACTGCTTATATCTACCTGCAGTTTTGAAAAAGGGGTCTGTTAATTGTGCTGTGAAGTTATTTTTGCTGGTAAACTTTTCAAACCAGTTTGACTTGATCAATAGTCTTTTGGATTTTCTTGTTTTCATTTTCAATTTGAGTCTGGTTTTTCTAGATGAAGGTAGGGGCTGTAGATCATAAACATGCCACACTGTCAAAATCAAACTGGTTTGTTATAAAGTTGAAGCCAAAGGTAAATTTTGCAAGCACAACGGGGTTGCTATAATGTACTGATCTTACCTCTCCAAGCCGACGGGCGGGTCAACCCTACTGGGCTCAGACAGTGACTTAATCTGAGTGCAAAAGGACATGTTGTTGTACAGAAAATGCATGACCTGGAAACATAGAGCCATTACAATTGCACTTTTCCTTGAAGTTTTGAAAAACGCATACCTAATTTTACTCCGCGAGCTGTGCTGAAATCGATGCCGCAGGCATCGATTTCAGCTTAGCGTAGCACATTATTTCCCAGGGGGGGGAGGGGGAGGGGGGGGGGGCTCCGTTACCGGAAAGTCTGGAGACATCTACAGGAGTGTGGCTAATTGTGGATACCTCTTTGGGGTCCCTGGCCCTTAATCCAGGGGGGTGGGGTCGGTTTGAACTTGTGTCCATAGTCTCAAGTCAGTCTGACGGCTGGGTATGTACTTAGCTGTCCGACGTGACACAATCCTTTAAGTGCACGGACTTTCCCAAAGCTGAGTGGGTTTATTGCCTTGGCAGAAGGTGTCACTATTGTCGTGAGGGGGAGGGTCTGATATGTGCGGAGTGGTACCTGACCCCCGGGGGGAGGGGGAGATTTCAAGGCACTTTAGTTTGCTGTCATTAAGTTATGCTTGCAAAGAGCTTTTATCTGATATGATGACAGTTAAGCCTGAATTCATCTACAGGTGGCCCAGAGATTCTAGTGTCATTTCCTTTTTGCACTAGATGAAGTGTGGAGTGCGGAACTTGGTAAGCACTGCTTACATGACTCTATTAGGCACCAGCTGTTATTGGGCTGTTCGGACCTGGTTTTCAAAACATCAGGTATATATATATATATATATATATATATATATATATATATATATAAAGTGTAAAATTTGATTTTCGTAGAACAGTGCTCAATACATCAGAGTAGAGCGAAGTATACAATGTGGGAGGAAAAACACAAATAAACTACAAGTTCATGAACTTAAACTAAACGTAAACTACAAGTTCATGATGAACTTGTAGTTTATTTGTGTTTTTCCTCCCACATTGTATATATATATATATATATATATATATATATATATATATATATATTTCACTCCATTTTTTGGTTATATATATAAATATATATATATATATATATATATATATATATATATATATATATATATATATAAAGTTTGAAGCCTTCCAGTTTGTTTACTCATCTAGCCGGGTTAAAACTAATACGTGAAAGCGTGCTGTAATATAACATTTCATATGAATCTGAAATTACAATCGACAAGGATATAATACTCATGATAACTTATTCTCTTGATTATTTCCAATGTCACACCACATCTGTGATTATCTAGTGGTGAATATTGAATCGTTTTTGGTGAATGAACTGAAGAATGTTTTTTTTTTTTATTATTTTTTTTTTATTTTTTATTTTTTATTTGATTTTATTTTCTGGCACCTTGCATGAACTATTAGCGGAAACTAAACTAAGGTGCGCCAAGATCAAACGCACTTCTGTTTATACTTCATGATCTTGATCTTGGGAGCTTAAATCAGCCTATCCAATCTCTTTTCTTGCCGATAATCAGTGTTTCAGTGACAGCCAATTCATTGCTGCTGGTTTAAATTGTAAATAGCTTTAATTCTGTGTAGCGAAGATGTATTTTAATATGTAGAAAGTGTCCTCAATTATATTTTTGTCAAGCTAAATTTTCTTTCGTTCATTAAAAGAATATTCTTGGAAGTTTAAAACTATAGTATATACCATGCATTATTTTATGATTTTGAGTCCGTATTTCCAGTTTATTGAAATCATAATCTAATTTAGAACAGAGTATTCCTTTTGCCAAAACGCCCTTTGATTGGCTGATGCATTAGCGCTGAAGAAAGTTTCGGCCCCATCCATACTGCGACGGAGAAATTTAAGAACGCAGCTTTATTTCTACGGTTTGGCTTACCATCCACAATAATCCGTCACGAAAACGGTGGAATATTTGAAAATGCCGGCTTCGCGGTTTATGTGGAAGGAAAACATTTTGAAAACGGATCTTTTCGAAATCGAGCACAGCGTTATAAACATGTGATTCCCAGCCAACGTTTTACTCGAACACAAATCCAAAATGACCGTCGATTGTTGCGATTTTTTTTTTTTTCAAACTGTTTCTCTGGCGTAGTGTGGACGGGACCTGAGAGCAAAACCAAAGGCTACTAAAACTAAACAAAGTTAATGGAGTTCTTAGAACTGTTTAAAAACTAACTCAGTCCATTTAGCAGACGTTGTCGGTTTCCCTCGGGTTAATTACTTCTACTAACAGCTACCATTCTACATTAGTTACAATCGCACTAATGAACTAAAAATAAAAATTGAACCTACTTTGATAAATTACAGATCCAGCAGTTGTCTCAAATAACTGACCACTGTGAAACAAATGACGTCTCCATATGTAATGTAAAAATTTAATGAAAATAATACAGAGCGCTGCTTATCAAATTAATTGATCGAGCTTTGAACATCGTTACCGCCGGTGTAATGGGTTTTACGACAGTTTTGCACTCTATGCTAACACACGAAAGGCAGGCATCTCCTCTCTAACAACAGCCTTGGCATTGCGCCTCGTATTTAAAATTTTCAAGGTACGTAGGTTTAATTCTTCATTTCTTTGCTCAGAGCCTCGTTATAACAGTATCTCCGTGTTACTGTAATTTTCCGAATTGACATATATCGCAACTGAGCTTCAGCTAGAGATCTTACTAAAATTTATATTCATTTGTCGCTTGTTATGTTAATGAAACAAACTTGCTAAAGTGTTGATTTTGTGCTAGAACCTCCTTTAACAAGAAATTTTCGGGAAATTCCAAGTTACCCTCTTTTTTATATATTTATATAACAATTTATTTTATAAAAATATCGAGGCTGAAATTTACGAAATTTTCAGAATATTTTTAGAATAAACCCGAGGCTGAGATATTGAAACATAATTTCGTGTGTTGAAAGATTTTATATTTTAAAATAAATGGTATAAAATTCTAACTTTCTCTTCGCGTCGAAATCAGCCATAAAGCAACAAAAACAGCACTAGCCGTATGTTTGATGGTAATAGCATTTCTCTAAGACAATATGGGCGTCATATTAGGCTGTGAGTGTAGGAGCTAAACCTTTAGACCATAAGCTATCGAAAAATTTACAGATCTCAAATTTCAGCTTTCAGTTACAAAGTGCACCACTTCTCAACTAAAAGTTAAATTCTGAATTGCGCTTTTTGAGTGATAACTTCTAAACTTTCGCAAAAATAAGAATTTATCTAAAACTTCTGGGAAGATATATAGACAGAAAACCTTTTATTAAACCGCAAGTTTACAAGAATAAGTGCTGGAATTGCTCAGCTTTAATCAGATATGCAAATAAATAAATGAAATGACTAAATGGATTTTTTTTTTGAGTTATTTTTTCTCCATTTTTATCGTCCTATTCTTAAGCTCTCAATAGAAGAAACCAGTCGAAATTTCAAAAGTAACCCTATTTCTTCCTTTTCTACACTAAAGTTTGTAAACTGATATAGTCACAGCCCCTTTCAAGTGCCAAGACGTGCACAAGACTTCGTTGTGGGCCATTAAGAAGACAGGCCTTTCTGTAGACATCCTGATTCTCCACCAACGTACTATTAACCAAATATACCGTCTCTTTTTCACTCATCATTTCCTACATGTTATTCATGTTCATTTGTCGATCTATTGACTCATTTTCACTCATTGGGGTCGAAAATACGTCATGTTTTCATTTTTACACGAACTGATATGTTAGTTAATCGACACAGGAAATATTTCGGCTACTGAGGTTAAAGTTGTAATTCCTTACAACTGACTTAAGACTTCCTGTAGCAATTAAGCATTTGCTTTGAGCTTGGTAAAGCTTGGTTAACTGATATCGTTACAACTCTATCTAAGTGCTAAGATATACACAAAACTATATTGCGGGCCATTAAGACGACAGATCTTACTGATGAAGACAATTTGAGTTTTAATTAATTACTAATTTCCCATGTGTTGGTGGCAAACGAAATACCTTGTCTTTTTATCCCACTGGATAATTCTACCACGTTACCATCCCTATAAATTTGGAAAAACAACTTTTTTCCCCTCCATAAGACCTGGATCGCCTTACACTAAACCACGGAAACACTTAATTCATGCGCGTTAGAGGATACCCACATTATTTAACGGTGGCGAATCGGGTCCTTCAAAAACCACGGGCCTTGCAAACTTTTCGTCGAATTTTGCGGGTATCGCATTCCGTTTTTTAGCAGTTATGTGCGTCTCGCAGTCGCGGTTTTGTTCACGAAGCTCTCTCGGAGTCTCGATTTTTTGCAAGGCGAAAAGAATGTCTAAGTGCCGATTTTTTTTGTTTGTTTTTATAACTGACACCTGAGAGTTTGAACATTAGAATAAGATGAAGTCTCGTAATTTAAAAGTCAAAATGTCTGGGCATGTAAAGAAAAACGCTGATCTTGCCTTCTCGCGAAGTATTGCATTTACCATTTACTACCTCTTAATTTAGCCCGCGTTAAATTCCACTGTTCAAGAGCGTTTTGGAAAAGTCGTTTCATTTGCGGCAGCCCACATTGCGCCGTTTTCAAACATCTCATCCTGTCGTTTTCCAATTTATCAGTTAGTGTTGAGAGAATTTAAATAATAATTTTAAAATTTTGTTTTGTTTTTGTTTTGTTGTTTTTGTTTTGTCTTTTCATTCATATTATATGTCAAAAGATCATGCTCTAGATCACACCGAACTAACGAGGAAAACCCTATTCAACGCTTCGCCGTAAAAAAAATAGAGAGAGAGAAAAGAAGGAATTACTGAGAATTTTCCCTTTATGATACACCCGAGAGTTAAACAATACAAAATGACTGCTTCAGTCTTGTGTTGTTTTGTAATCTGCAGAGTTAAGACTTGCGTATAGGACGCTAGATTTTTTAAAGTTTGCTGCGAAAAGGTTTGTAAGTAGAGGAGTAGAGGACAATACACAGCGGCGCGAAACAGCGGTCTTGTTACTCTTGTCCGTATGACTTCATGCCGAAATAAATACAGTACAGTGCTTATCAGTACTCTTGGCGTACTATACCAAACCAAACACTATTTTAAATGTACTTAAATACTATTTTTAAAAACTGTTTTTAACCTATTTTATGAAATAGATTAAAAATAGGTCAAAAAGTGTATTTTTAACGTAGTTTTCGACTGATTTTAATGGTGTTTAAACCTGTTTAAAGCACTATTGAAACAAAATTCGAAATGTATTTTGAAAAGCTTTTAAAAACATTGTTAAAATTCCAAAACTCGAAAACTTTGCTAAGTTTAAAAATATAATTAAAATAGTCTGTAACTACTTTAAAACTCTTTCGAGGAACACAGCATTTGGTACTCAAATAGACTCGAAATTCGAACGGGACGCGACTCAAACCTCGGTAATTTAAGTTTTCGAGCTTCGTGGGTTGAGGATCGTTGTAAAAATATAACATGTCATTCTTGTGCAATTGACAATGTATGATGTTTCATTCGAAACGTGTTTCGTCTTCTAATATAAGATATGAAGTTCAAATTCATCGTGTGGTTTGTAAAAGTATAACATAAAGTCGATATAAGGCAGTGAACTTACGCTGAAAGAACCCTACGTCATAATTAAAAGTCGGTTCTGTATAACCCAGTCTTCGAAACGTAGATAAGATGACATTAATTTTACTGTTTTTGATATACACTCACGAAGGTGTGACTAAATTAGAATGTTAATCCACAAAGAGGTAATAAAGAATTATAAAAGTTTGCATAATAACTTTCAAAAAATAAATCAAAATTAAGATTGAGAACTTTGCCTTTCAAGTTTCGGCAACTCAGTGTTTTCAGCGTTCACTGCGCAAACTAAACCACCTGATGTCTGGTGATTAATTTTGTGTGTAATCTGATTTACATTAATTTGCATATATATTAGTGTATTTTAAGGTTGCCGAGATTGCATAAATAGAATTGATCTACGAAAATGCTCGTCTGACGTCCTTCTATTGGCGCTGAGTAAGATCCACAGAATGGCTGCACTACTTGTAAAGGAACCGGACGAGTAATGGCGGCGAAGCGGCTTTGAACTGCTATCATAAGAACTAACTTCTTTCGTACTAGAATTCTATAAAGATCGACGTTGTTTATATAGTAAGCCACCTTCTTGACAGCCATGAAATTGACGTTTATTCGTGAAAAACAGCGGGGTAATAAATATAGGTATGCGGACTTGGCAAGCTTCAGAACTTGGAAATGTGTCGGTAAAACTTGGGTGCACAAACACAAATGGCTAAGGTGTAAAGAGGGCGCTTCATAATATTAGCTGTAGAGACACGATGACTGAAGGTGAAAAGAAAAATGCCTTTAATTTGTTAAATCATACTTTTTTTCTACTTAGTGAAGAAGATTTAACAATACTAAAAAATCCGCCTTAATATTTCACTTTCTTTTCAGCACAGTAAAACAAGATGTTATAATTAACTTGTTTACAGTTACAAGAAATCAGACTTTTTATAAAAGATAACAAAGCTAGCCGATCTAATATCAATAACCGCAAACTGTTCCTATTTTAATAACATCTCTTTTATTAACGTTTTATTATGAAGGCGACCGTCTGTCGAGCTGTACTGTTAATCTAGGTCCATAGTATTACGCTGTTGCTCGCTTCTTTCTGTTAATCTTAAGGCTCCGTCCACACTACGCCGGAGGAAGTTGAAAGCGCGGAAAATTTACTCTGAAAATCGCGCATCAAATATTTTCCGGCCACACTACGCCTGAGTAACTTAAAAACGTAACAGTTACCGGCTATTTTGGTTTTGTGTTTGTGGAAAATTCAGTCGGGGAAATCACGAGATTATCGTGACGCCATTGTTTTCGGAAAGGTCCGAAAACGAAAAGCGGGCGATGTCGAGGAAAAGGTTGTTGTGGTAGATGCAATAATAAAGTGTATTATCGTTTGTCTCGCGATGTAGTCACTTGAGATGTAGATCGCGACGTTTCGACTGCTTACTTCTAGTATTCTTCAGGCGATAAGGTCGACTGATTGCACGGTATCATTTATATCACAAAGGTCGGCTGTGATTGGTGCATTTCGATCCTCCTATTGTTCCATTACTCCGGCGAGTAGCTGTTCCCTCAGTGGTCCGCTGTTGTACCGTTCTCCTGTTGTTGTGTTTCTTGATCGTGGGTATCCATGCTTCAGGAATTTCAATTCCACTATCCCTGTTGATGTTGTTGGGGTGAAGTCTTATGTGAATAGCTTCCTTGACCCTACGTGTGTACTAGTGAGGATCTCGATCAATAAACTTGACCTCATTCCAGATAGGATAGTGGCCGGTCTCGTGGGTGTGTTCAGAAACGGCGGAGGTCTGGGTTCGGGCGAGACGTATATCCCTGTCGTGTTCTTTGATCCTCTCCTGTATAGATCTCCCTGTTTCCCCGATGTAGACTTTGCCGCACTCACAGGGAATCCTGTAGACAACACCATCTTGTTTAGCCGGGTTGACGGTGTCCTTTGGTCGCACTAAGTGTGACCGAAGTGTCGTGTCGGACTTAAAGACGGTGCGAATGCCTTGTTGTTCTAGGCAGCGGCGGAGAGACTCCGAAACTCCTTGGACATAAGGTAAAACGGCGGTGGATTTAAATTCCGCGACAGGCTCTCTTCTTGGGGCTGTCCGTGCCTTTGTGATCTTCTGTACAAAAGAGGAGGGATATCCGTTAGAAACAAGTACAGATGACAGATGTTTCTTCTCTCCAGCGATTACTGATGGTTTGGTGACGAGACGTTTAGCCCGGGCGTACAGACACTTCACAATACCGCGCTTTACTGAACGAGGGTGGTGTGAATCATACGCTAGGTACTGATCAGTATGTGTTGGTTTCCTGTAGACACTGGTGGTAAGGCGGCCATCAGGTTCTCTGTAAACTGACGTGTCGAGAAAGGCGATCTTGTTGTTGTTCTCGATCTCCATGGTGAAACGGATTGATGGTTGTTGACTGTTCAGGTGTTGCAGGAAGACGTCAACTCTATCCCGAACAGTCAACAACCATCAATCCGTTTCACCATGGGGATCGAGAACAACAACAAGATCGCCTTTCTCGACACGTCAGTTTACAGAGAACCTGATGGCCGCCTTACCACCAGTGTCTACAGGAAACCAACACATACTGATCAGTACCTAGCGTATGATTCACACCACCCTCGTTCAGTAAAGCGCGGTATTGTGAAGTGTCTGTACGACCGGGCTAAACGTCTCGTCACCAAACCATCAGTAATCGCTGGAGAGAAGAAACATCTGTCATCTGTACTTGTTTCTAACGGATATCCCTCCTCTTTTGTACAGAAGATCACAAAGGCACGGTACAACAGCGGACCACTGAGGGAACAGCTACTCGCCGGAGTAATGGAACAATAGGAGGATCGAAATGCATCAATCACAGCCGACCTTTGTGATATAAATGATACCGTGCAATCAGTCGACCTTATCGCCTGAAGAAGACTAGCAGTAAGCAGTCGAAACGTCGCGATCTACATCTCAAGTGACTACATCGTGAGACAAACGATAATACACTTTATTATTGAAAAGCGGGCGTTTTCAAATTCCTCCTTTTTGAAGAGCGTTCAGCGAAAAGTTTCGTTTTCGTGACGGATTAGTGTAGACGGCAGGCCTAACCGTAGAAGTAAAGGCAAAGTCTGCATGCGAACCAAGTGACCCATCAGGCCGGAGCTTATCCCGGTTTCTGTAGCATGAAGCGACTAGGAGTATTTCTACTCCCCTGGATGGGATGCTAGTCCATCGCAGGGTTACCCCCAGCATTAAGTTCGCCAGTACTCATTTATACACCTGGGTGGAGAGAGGCACTTTTCCAGCCAATCGTGAACGCTCCCTATAAGGTTCTCCTGAATCTCCGCCTACGTTCAATTACCGGTAAATAAGCTTTCTGGTGCTATTCGTCCTCATAATCGCTTAAACCACAGGACAGTCAGCGTCTTAATAGGAGGAGCTAGTAGTAATTAATATTACACCTTAGAGCGGTTTTCAATTGACGGCCGAAACTAATTTAAAGAAAAAGACAACAGAACGTTTCATTTTGAGTGTCGAATGGTAATGAGACAATATCTTTAATTTCGGTTTGGGTTTTGGTTTTACTACGGTTCGAGATTGGCTGAGTAGTCCAACTGGTAAGTAGTTGGTTTGATTTCCGTTTTACGACACTCAGTTGAAAACAGCTCTATATGGGAATTTTGGCAATAATGATAAAAACGGTCCCGTTTTCTCCTTCCCCTCGATGCAGTTTTCCATCGAGTTAAATACCAAGGCAATTCCCAGCAATTGATAGAGTTTGCCGATTCAGGGTTCATACAGCTCTGCTGCTGAGCGCGTGACATTGAAGATATTGATGTTAAATTTCGTCATAATATTTTCAAAGCAGTCTGTGACTCCACTCGGCTACCCCTTGTCGATTATTTGCTGTAATTTAATCAGAAATGTTCTAAACGAGCAAGGGACTGGGTATAAATATTGAAAATCGATTAATTTGAAAAACTGAGCCTGTGATCTAAAAGAACATGCAAACGTTAGTACGCTTACCAAATGTCTGTATTTTTTAGTGCAAATACAAAGATGCAATACGCTTTTGAAAAGCTGTTATTAATGAGAGTGTTGTATCGTTTAGGGTGAGAGGTGTCGATTTTAAATATTCGTACCCAGTCCCTTGCTCGTTTAGAGCATGGCTAATTAACAAATATTGAATTTTATTTGCGAAGGGAACTCGTAGTTGCGACGAGTTTCAAATATTTGACTGCAAATGTCCACGAGAAAGCAAGAAACCTCAAAAGACTTAAAAGGAGCAGGAAACTTCAAAAATGAGTAAAACAGAATCCTGATGGCAAATACTACTAAGAATGCTAATAATGTGCCGTTGTGGTATTGATTAGGTTAGTTGCATTACGAATTGACAACTGGCTGATGCCTATCATCTAGCTCTGTTTAGACGTTCGCGCCTCTTGAGACATTTCACTTTGCATTTAATATCAAACGAACAGCCAAAGTAGGAAAAAAACAAAACAAAACAAAACAAAACGTCTGAAAGGAAATGGAATTAAGAGCGTAGAAAGCTACTGGTTATCGTCACGGAACATAACAATAATAACAGGTATAGCCTACTAGAAACAGCCGGGTATTCTGAGATAGTCGCCCACATGAAATAAGCCATTCTGTTGGGGCTTATCTTTGGTGATTGGGCGAGTCGGTGAGCATAAAGATTTGCTTTTTAAGGTTGCTCACAGCTGTTTTTTTTTCCATGGGCTTAACAGAAACAAATCTGCGCGTAAAAGAACCATGTTTGTGTTTCAGCAAAGAATCAAGTTTGCCCGTCAAGGAATCACCAGAACAGCTGTTCTTCCCATGCATTTGAAAGAACTAAGTTTGTATTTCAAAGAATTAAGTATGCGTCTAAAGTTTACGCTTCTAGCAATCAAATTTCCGTTTTACTGAATGCAGTCTGAGTTTCAAAAAATCAAGTTTGCGTTTCAGAAAGTCAAGCTTTATTGTAGGAAATGAAGTTTTAATTAAAATAATCAGGTCTTTGTAACATCACTCATCACTTTTATCATCGTACGCCACACTTGGAGCTAGATCATCCTTAAGCATCGGCTTGATGCCTGTTCAATCATCTCGAACAAGCTGATTGGAGGTACGAGAATTTTATTTTGTTACGCTATGATCGCTATCTTTTCTTTTTTCTTACTTTCAGTAGCTTTGTTGTTAGCCTCAGCTGTATTTATGCGCTTAATTTCGGAACCAGAGCAAGTCTAGCCACAACAGGCTTTGCGAATTAAGTCATTTTGTCTCTGCATTTTCTTATGTAGAGCCATTTGAGCGGCAGTGCAACTTGATATGAGTACATGGTAAGTCTGAAGAAAATTTCTCTTTAAAATGAGTCTCTTGTAAAAAAAAAAAAAAAAAAAAAAAAAAAAAAAAAAAAAAAAAAATGGCCAGTTCTTTCTTCTGCCTAGGTTGTTGTCAATTACCAATTCTTATCATTGTCTGTGACCACTTTTTACAAGAAAATTAAGTACAGTAGTTAGTAGTTTCTCCAATAACACTTTTAAGCAAGATCAAAAAGAAGATATGGCAAACTGGAGAAGTTAGGTAGGATAGCATTTCGTGTGGTAAAAGCAATTCACTCATTTCTGTCTAACATCTTGATACCTTTTCTGTATAGCAACTTTAAGGAAGATAAAAGGGCAAGTTACGAACTGGAGCACTTAGCTAGGATAACACTTCCTGTGGTAAAAGCAGTTCACTCAATTCAGCGTTTCATTTTTTTAGTTGATTTAGGCATTTCAATTGCTCCATATTAGAAACAATTGCGTAAAAGCGAACCGAAGCTGTTCTGTAACTAATCTTCCTATTTTTGACATTTTTCGTGCTTTTGATAGACGTCGAGTATCCTGATATCAGTTTGTTCGACCAAGAAAAAACTGGCATTAAAATGGCTACGGATAAAATAAAATCCACCACCACGTGAACCAGAAGAGAAATAGAGCTTGTTTCATACAGTTCTTGTAATTATATGATTGCGTGAACTGAATTTAATGTAAGCCCGTTTAACTTCCTCGTTTGTTAAGGTTTTCCCTAAAATAAATTATTTAAATATTCTATTAAGAAGAGATTATTGGAGAACAGATAAGACCTACGTCAAACCATTTCTTTCCTATGTATATTTTCGCTGATTTACTGAAAGGCTTACGCTTATCATTATGACTGATGGGCGACTTTGGTGACATGTCAGTGAATACTGACATGAAGACTCGAACTGACATGGAGAATCATGTAGTATGAAGGATTGGTTTTAATAACGGTGCTTCTAAGCAAAACTTGAAGGATTTATAAATAGCAGGAAAATATCTAAACGCATGATATTCAATAATCTTGCTGTGTCCTCGACGAAAAACAACATTTCCTTGAAGACAAAATGCAATTTGTGGTAGACAAAATTAGTATAAACAAATATCACGCCTCCGCCGAAATGATTCTAATAAGAATGGCTGTGAGTTGCTAATATCACCACTCTTGTTAGCGCCACTTCCATATCAATTTGTCTTCGTTGAAAAGGAGAATTAAGGTACGTTTTTCACTTTTCATTCACACTCAGTAATAAATATAGTCTTCAAGGTGAATGACATCGAGAGAACCACTTTCTCATATAGTGGACCATGAGTCACCGTGATTTTATTATACTCCTGTACCACACCTTTAAAACCCCAAATAAAAGAATCACGGCAAACGTTAAGAATACAGACTAATTCTCTAAAACTTTGTAGGATTAAGTGTAACTTTAGACACAGTTTCTAAGGCAGTTCTCGTGGCACAAAAATATACCCGAGAGGCTGTACTGGAGTGAACAGTTCCTGAAGAAAAGAAATCCACAAAAAATCGTAACACAAAAAAAAACGGAAATATCTAGAGAGACAAATGGGTAGTGTGGTGAACCAAATAATTTGAAAGCTTTTAAACATGAGGCTAACAAAGCTCCTAAATGTTATTGTTGCTAGAGCTGAAAAATTATCGTCATTTATTTCTAAATTTGTAACAGCGTTATAAAATATTGCAACAACTTCCGTGTACTCCCTCGCCTTGAACAACACTGCAAGCTATCACAAGTCTTGAGCGCTGGCATTTCACAGTTGCACGCTTTACAAAGGGACAGATATGAATATTAAATTAAAGGAAAGAAGCCGAAAACAGAAAATAATATTTATCTTTACGCTCTATTGCACTTTTTTATGGTGAAAACAGCAGCGTGTGGCAACCACTTTATCTTAATCAGAGTGTTATTTTGGGTGTCTACGATCAAATTAAAATGGTCTGTCAAGGTTTTTGATGAGTTCTAATGTTTATTTTCTTTGCTTCCCTTCAGTGGATTTAGCTTAAGGCTAAATAATAAAGAAAGAAAGAAGAGAAACAAAAACAACAACAACAAAAACAACAACAACAACAACAACAAAAAACAAACAAAGAAAACACACACAAAATAACTGACTCTTTCTTCCTTAGTCGATGAGCAGGTACCTTAAATGTATTTAGTTTGCGTTCGTCGAAAAGATTTTGTCGTTACTCGATATGTTATCAATCATGTATTAAACTACCGAATTAGTGTATGTATTGCATCTGCACCAACCTGAGTATTTTAATTTCACTCAATTCTTATTCTTACTATTGCTATTTTTTTCCTAACCATAACTACCACATCATACATACAGCAGCCGAGATGCATTAATCTTGAAAGGAAGGTCAATTTACTGCTGGGAACAGCTTGACGAAAGGCTGAATCACAGGGAAGGGGGGGGGGGTGGGGGTGGGGGAAGGGACACGGCTTTACTTTTAATTCTGATCCATTCAGTGAACGCCCAGTTGGTAATGTAAAGTTAGTAATTGTTAGTAATGAAAATTAGGTCGTCTAGTTTTGCTATCTTTACATTAAAAAGTCTGACCTCCTGCTTGAGCAACTCTTATAACATCCTGTTTTTTTCTGTGCCGAAAAGCCTTAAGCGAATTATTTTGCCGAATATTCTTAAACATGGTAGAATCTCCTTCAATACGGATATTTTTTTTTTCACTTTCGTCCATCGTGTCCCTGCAGAAATATAACATAGCTCTCGTATTTACATATCTTTGCCATTTTTGTTCAGTTGTGCCAAAAATACGTATATTTATTACGCCTCTGTTGGTCAAAAATACGCTCGTACTTCAAGGTTGGCAAGAAAGTCACTTACTATATAATGTACACAATGTCACTGTTTAAAACACCATTTGGAATTAAGTACATTAAGTTCTTAAATCGCAGTTCAAAGCCATTACGCCGCCACAGCTAGATTCCTTTGGGATTACGTGTTCCGCATTGTGTGGATCTTTACACAAATTACGTCAGACGGGCATTGCCGTGATCAATTACAGCCGGCTTGCCCGGTAACCTTAAATACACCAAACAAGGAGAAGTACAAATCAGACTACACCCAACATTGGGATTTCCTCCACGAGATGATCTCGAATATTATATTTGCGCGGTGAACATTGAAAACACTCTGGCTCCATAGCTGCAATGGTAAAGTCCGAAACCGTGTTTTTTCTTTTGTTATAAACTGTTAATATTCATTGTCACTATTGCTTCGGAATAACTTTACCGCATTAGGAAGGAAAACAGGTCACTTTTAATTGATAAATTCATCATTACCTTTAACCAATAAGCGTTTTACTTTAATCTAGTTGCACCCCATTGAGTATACATCAGGAATTAAAAAGAATTTAATTAAAACACATTACTTCTGCCTTTTAAAAATTTGTGCCTTAGGTTAAGAACTTATCACTGCCTTTATTTTACTCTACCAAAATGGACTCATCAACACGCAAATAAGTAGACTGGTACAATTCTGAGGAAGTGGCGTGCCACAAAATTTTCAAAACATTTTTTTTTTTTACAATTTTATTTCATCAGACGCGAGTATTCACTAGCATTACACTCTTTCTTTCTTGTATAAGAACATATTTTATAAGAATATCGAGGCTAAAATTTGCGAAATTTTAAGAATATCTTAGAAATAAACCCGAGGCTGGGATTTTGGAAAGAATATAAATTTGTGTGATGAAAATTTCTAAATACAGTACAATTATATGCTTTCAACTAAACCGTATAAAATTCTTCCTTTCTCTAGACGTCAAAACTAGCCAAAAAGCGACAAAAACAGCACCAGCCGTATGTTCGATGCTAATAACATTTCGGTAAGACGTTATATGCGTTATATCAGGCTTAAATACCTGCAGGCTGGCTCCAAAATTACTTCAACACCATCGTGACACCAAATATATTCAAAAGTAGCAGTGTCATACGCTATGATCTAAGAATATTCACAAGAATATTTTCAGCCTAAAATCGGCGGAAAAATAAGAATATATTTAGCTTCGGCCGGAAAAAAAAACAATGTTCCTATATAGAAAAGAGTGTAAGGCGAAAAAACACCGTCAGCTGACCGTCAAGTGAAAAGCAAATAATGCATTTAGGCTTTATATTCAAAACCTTCGAACAGATTCAGAGACGCGCTCTAAAACAAGAGCCCTTATCTTACCGTGAGGTAGGGCTTAATCCAAGCATAAGGAAGCAACTTTGTGACTCCTCTGCTCTTGTCGAAATTTTCCCGCGGTTTCTTTGGACTTACAAAATGCCTTACTTGTGCCTCTTAATGAAACCAGGTTTGAAGCGAAGAATATTCTTTAATTATTGATAAGATAAATTAATGGAAGCAAAGCCCGCAGTGGTAGAAAATAAATCAACAACTAAATCCCTTTAAACTCCTAGATCAGCCCATCGGCCAAATGTTTAAACGTTGTTTGATACATAAACATTTAATGAAATATTCCGCATTAAAAAGAAAACTGGTTTAGTTTACAGTTTGCGATGATGAAAGCGCACCGTTGTAGGCCTATTTATGAATAGGGAAATGTCAGTTTTTCAGCAGCCTATCCCGGCCTTTACCGATTCTTTTATCATATCGCATTCAATGTTTTTGGTAAAGACTTACATGCATTCAAACATCAATAATGTAAATTCACATTATTTTGAATTTGCAGCCGGTTATCGATGATAGGTATTGCTATAACCGTGTAACAAAGTTAAGAAATAAAGCATTTTTTTTTTTTTTTTGCAATGACTGCATGTTTGCCTATACTTATCGGTTAGGTGATTTTTTTGTCACCATTTAAAGACCTTAAAAGAGTGTGAACCTGTGGAAGGTTTGAAGGTTTCTATATGAGTAGAATTTGCATAAATTCACCACTCTTATCCTTGCAAGCTGATCTCCATCGACATTGCATATCGAAGGATAAACGCCTTAAGCAAACGTTCAACGAGTCTCTTTATTCCATTTGATGCAGATTCGCTATATACCTTGGAACTCTTAACAGTTTCCTTCTCCGCTGCCAAGTGAATTGCCAAAGCTAAGGGACAGACCAGAGATTTTTTGAAGAGGAAGGGGGCTGGGGCATCGAGGTTAGGCAACTTTCTGGAGCATGAAATTTGTTTTTCACCTTTTGGTTTTGCGTGAGTTTTTTTTCTGTGGCAATAGCTTGTCAAACATGGGACCTGCATAGTAAAAAGCACTCGCTAGATTTTTTCCCCATGGCTCCCCTTAACAGTTTTTGCTGTGCAGGATTTTTTTTTTTAGTTGCCCACCCGAAATCTAATCCTCAGAATCAAGAACTTCATCATCAGCCGCATACGTGAGCCTCTTACTTGTCTTAAGCATTTAAATTGACAACACCTGCTGTCACACTCCCTTTTTCTGTCAGCTTGAAATTACTACAATAAATGCTATTTTTTCTTGGAAAATAATATATTAAGCCAATACTTACAAGAGTCCGTAAGTTTTTTTTTTTTTTTCTCGCCTAAGGTATCGAGGTTTGGAAGAAACAATTGAAAACTGAAAAAAAAAAAAAAAAGAAAAACAAAAAAACGCTTGAAAATTTAGAGGTAGCTTCGAAATGAGCAAACTTACCTTTTTTTGCCATCACTTGTTCCAGAAGGTCCGAGTTGGAAAGGGAATTGAACAAACTTGAGATGGCTTAGAACGTATTTCATTTAAGATAACTCACAAAAGCTGAGTAATTAAGAAATGGTAAGCGTGCAGCGTGCAACTATATCGCGTTATGGATACACGCGGGAGGTTGCTAAGTGCGAAAGAAGCGTAAGAGTCGCACGAGGCGATAGTGACTCTAGCTTCTTGAGTGCTCAGCAATCCTCCCAAGTGCATCCATAACTCGATAGTTACACACTACACGCTCACCATTTCTTTTATAACATTGAGGCCTTTGAGATAATATATATTTAATCTCGTCTGGCTTACATGAAGTCAAAGGCGCGATAAACCGTGCGAAAATGTTCATTCAAAAATCAATCAAAGCGACACATCAAAATTATTCTTGGATCGCGGCGAGTAAATAGTTTCTGGTGCAAACAAACAATTTCCAACAGCTCAGTTAACCTACATGTACATATCAAGCTGACAACAAACGAAAATTGCAGTCGGTAAAAGCGATTCTCAAAAATTGGTTAAGCTTATATTTCGATCAGTTTTCCGAAGAATTGAAAACAAACTGCACATGGTTGAAGGTTTTGGTGGCTGAACTATTTGTCCTTCACAGCCTCTTCGGCAAAAGAAAAGAACAAAAGCGAGAGTGGAGAAGAAAGTGAAAAAAAAAAAACCCTGGCTTTGAGCTGTTTGAGATGCGCTTATTCAATAGCAGGTTTGTGGGTTACGTTTTCCTGAACTTGGACACGTGAATAGCTTTTAACAACGATCTCTGTCACTTTCGTTATTTCGTATAATCAGCTGAAATGAACAGAAGACTGAGGCCTAAAGGAAAATGTTACAAGCGTATATTTGTGCACGATGCAGTCTTTCCTTCGAGCGGCTGTTTCTTGAAGAGTTCAATTGACGATCCAGCGACGAGCGTTCGAGCAAAACCAGAACCAGGGCCGACTGAAATAATTCGTCAGAGGCTACCAATATATGATAAAACTTACTTTATTGAAGCTCAGAAAAAAACCATTACCTTTATAACGTTTTTCGAACAGAAGGATTTCGTATGTAAGACTTCACAAACAGAGATTTGTTAAAGCTCTCATTTTCAAGTTTTGTTGGGCGAAAGAATTTAAATGACTTTCGATGCCAGATTAGTTTTACAAAGAAAGCTTGTGCTGAATTTTATTGTCGTCAAATCGTAGAAAATTCTCTCTAAAATTTCCACAATGCATTATAATAATAATAGTAATAATTAAATTTATATAGCGCTAATTATATAAAATATTCATAAGCGCTTTGCATTTTACATCTACATCTACATCTACATCTACACTTAATTAAGTCGGTAAAAAAGTGAGATATCACAGCAACTGTGAAAGCTCAAGCCAGCTGGCCATAGACATTAGTTTGCTATGTTAATTTGCTTTGAAACACCAAATTTTAAACACGAATTGATCAAGCGGAAATGTGCAATGTACACATGCCAATGCGTTGCTTTAGAAAATCTTTCTCACTGTTTATTTCTCTTTAAGTTTCTCTAGAAGTAGGCTGCCTGTACCGTGTAAACTTAAATCAATGGTGAATGGTTCTCTTGTTGATTTGGCTAAAGCCATCACATTTGTTTTGAAAGAAATTAGCATGGTAAAGAACATGTCTTAACTCAAGATTTTTGATTGCATTTTGGTGAAAATTTAAGCAATCTCTTTTAAGGTTACTTCAAACCTTCGCGGGAGTCCTCCAGAAAAAAAAAAAAAAATCGTACGCGCGCTGTTTTCAAGGAACCCCCACAAACTATATATCAACAGAAAGGTTATAAAATGTAAAATTCGATAAAATTATGTTTTGTTTTGGATCCGTCAAATCTGCATACCCTATTAATTCATTTAAAGAGAAGGGATTCTCTCGAAAAACGAGTGCGAGTTTTACCCTTCTAGAGATTTATAAACATATATCACGCCTTCACAGAGGAATGTGTCAACTTGAAAGCCGCGAGCCAATGAAATAACAGAACTCCTAGCGTTCACAGTATGCAAACTTGTGCTTCGTGGACATTAATTTTCTTGACCAAACAAAATCGACCAATATAGCCCCGCGAAGGTTTGAAGTAACCTTAATTGAAAATAGACTTTCCTTCTGTCATTAGGGCAAAGTGTTGGGACACTGAAAAATTTGACCCATTTACAGACTTTATGAAATGTTTGTTGATCCTGAATTTACAGACTTGGTACTTATTATACTAAAAAACAGAATGTCTGTAAATTTATTTTACAAACATTTTGTTTAGTTTTTAGTTCTGTTCATTTCAAAATGTTTGTAAAATGTTTGTAAATTGTAGCAGCAAGATTAAGCGTATGCCACTCATAATTTACAGACTTAACAAAATCTTCTAAGAATGTTTCTAAAGTTACCACCTAAAAGATTTTACAAGTTTTGCTTTATCGTGTAAAATCTCTGTAAATTGATATACTCGGCGCACCATAGAATCTCTGCAAAATCTCTGTAAATTGACATATTTGAGGCACCATATAAAATCTCTGTAAATTAACATACTGGGGGCACCATAGAATCTGTGCAAACTCTCTGTAAATTGACATACTCGGGGCACCGTAAAATCTCTGTAAATTGACATACTCGGGGCACCATAAAATCTCTGCAAAATTTCTGTAAATTGATATATAGTCGGGACACCACAAAATCTCTGTAAATTGACATACTCGGAGCACCATAAAATCTGTGTAGATTGACATACTCGGGGCACCGTAAAATCTCTGTAAATTGACATATTTGGGGCACCATAAAATCTCTGCAAAATCTCTGTAAATTGACATATTTGAGGCACCATATAAAATCTCTGTAAATTAACATACTCGGGGCACCATAGAATCTCTGCAAACTCTCTGTAAATTGACATACTCGGGGCACCGTAAAATCTCTGTCATTTGACATACTCGGGGCACCATAAAATCTCTGCAAAATTTCTGTAAATTGATATATAGTCGGGACACCACAAAATCTCTGTAAATTGACATACTCGGGGCACCATAAAATCTCTGTAAATTGACATACTCGGGGCACAGTAAAATCTCTGTAAATTAACATACTCGGAGCACCATAAAATCTGTGTAGATTGACATACTCGGGGCACCGTAAAATCTCTGTAAATTGACATACTTGGGGCACCATAAAATCTCTGCAAAATCTCTGTAAATTGACATACTCGGGTCACCGTAAAATCTCTGTAAATTGACATACTCGGGGCACCATAAAATCTCTGCAAAATTTCTGTAAATTGACATATAGTCGGGACACCACAAAATCTCTGTAAATTGACATACTCGGGGCACCATAAAATCTTTGTAAACTGACATACTCGGGGTACGATAAAATCTCTGTAAATTGACATACTCGGGGCGCCATAGAATCTCTGCAAAATCTCTGTAAATTGGCATACTCGGGGCACCATAAAATCTCTATAACTTGACATACTCGGGGCATCAAAAAGAAAGCATATTTTGGCCCAGGCACTATGTAAATTATCCGCCATAAAACTCCGGAGCCATGTATCATCAATTGACCACAAATCTGAGGGGACCAAACTCTGGTCAGTTGGGGTGCATCGCAAAGAACGGCGAGTGGAGAAATTGGGGAGAAGCGCGGCGAGAGAAAGCGAAAGAACGCCCTTGGGCAAATTTAACAAAAGGTACTTACGCCAACTTAGCCGTGAAAAGAAGCAACTTATTGTACTTGTAAATACTTCTAATCAAACAACCGGGCCCTAATAACACAACATAAAGAGCCCGTCGTAAACACGCTTGAAAGAAAGAAAGGTCGAGAGACCGAGAAGAGAACGGTAAATGTACAAATGCTGCGGACCGTATAAGTCGTGTAGGCCCATCAATCCCATTTTACACTGACCGCCATATCGCATTTCTCATTTGTGCAAGTAACGCTCCAATATTGACATATCCTGTCAAAATTAACCAATCAGAGGGCATACCAGATCCTGGTATACCAGAACGACCTTTTTGTTAAGTTTGCCTACGGGCGTTCTTTGGTAACAGGTCGTTTCGCTCCACGTCCGTTTTGCCCCGAACCGCTTCGCCCCAACTCAACGTCGTGTCGCTGCTAAAAAAGTCGATTCTCCCCGACCAAAAGTTAGTTCGCCCGAAGTTTTTTCATACGATTTCGAAAAGCAATAAATGGTCGCAGTCATAAAGAATCAATTTTTCTGTTGCTATGGGAGTGAACAACACTTCGACGTGCGTAATTCAACAAATATATTTAGACTCAATGGCTCTTTGACTACGCAAATGCTTAATAAAAAGGTTTAAAAGGCGTTTCGTACACTCTACAGGTAAAAGCCGTGGAAGGTTGATTAATTTTTTAAATACAATCGGCCATCGATCGATAAACGGACTTTGTTTCTACGCGCGTAATCAAACAGATATATTTTTTCTTGTTAGTATGATTTGCACGAATTGAAAGCTTATCTCAATTTTTTCAGTAATTTCCCAAAATGTGCGAGCACCCGTAGCTTTTTGGACGCCGTCTTGGACTGGCTATGTGGCACACATGGCCTCGGTCTGATGTGATGCCTCACTTTGAATAATAGTGAGGTTTTACATGAAAGCGCTACCCGTGCATTTCCATGTGCTTTTCTTCGTTCGTTGTCCTACGTAGGAATCGTGGCAGTTTTCCCCAAGGTTAGTGAAGTTTTGTTGATTTATTCGAACTGTTACATGCTAAAATGCCTAAGGGTACCTATCTAAGCACCAGAAAGCTGTGTAGTGCCGTATTTTCTCCGAAACTGCGTGGGTAACATATCGATTTGTGATCTGTGTCGTCCTTCAGGAGTCAGCTGCTTTTCTCGGCGATTCTACTTCTCTGTGAGAATAAAGTTGCAAGGCTCGAACGTAATAGCTCGAATAAATCAACACAACCTCATTGACCTTGGGAAAAACAGCAAATATTCCTATGTAGTGCAACAAACGTCGAAAAGGAAATGAAAATGCACACCGCTCATGGAATTAAGAATTTGACTGATTTCACTGCGCAAGCAGGTCAGCTCAATAGGCTCTTAATTTATGTAAGCCGGGTGTAAGCTTGCATGTAAACTTTAGTTAAAAACGCTCATATTTGGAAATATAAAGTTTAATGCACTGTTATTCTTTTCTATAGTTATACACAGTACTTAACCTTACTAAACGATGCGCCTGCTAGAGTAATGTGACATTTGATGCCAATAAAGGACACAAAAGTTAGACAATACCCCGAAAAATACACAACTTGGAAAACCCTGGAAGGGGAATGACATAAATGGGCTTTGGTATGCGCTGCTGTCAAGGGTATGCTTTTCCAGGAGTCTATTTTGGGTATAGGAATCAGGATCTGGCAAATTAGTCTGGGATCTTGATATAAAAAGAATTGAGTTACTGATTTTTTATTAAACATAGTATGGAATATTATTTAGTATGAAATATTAATAGGGAAGGTATTGGTACCAAGCCTACAATCAGATGTCCAAATACTAACTGAATCATAGATGTGTTCCTGGCAACACACCTATTCACAAATCCCTAGAGTACCCCCTTCCTTCCCCCGGGTACCGAACGCACTTCACTAATCTCTGATTGCTACTAGTAAATACGCGGTTTACTAGTGTGAGGTCTGGAACCGAAATTTTAGTAGCCTAGAACGGACGGGAAAATTCGCAAATTCTCGGAGGATCCGATCGTTCACCGAAGATAACAAGCTCCGAGCAGGCTCCGAGCAATTTCCGTAGTTTCGGCTCCAGTCTTCGCACCAGCAGACCGCGTATTAAAAATTCAAAATGGCCGCCACAGAACACAAAACACGCGCGATAACGTAGGTTGATCTCTTATTAATATTCTAAACGGTTGCGAGGGCTCCCTGTCTTTTTTGTGAAAAAGAAAAAAAAAATCAGTTACAGAAAAAGGTTTCGTCACTTTATGAGAGACGTAAGTTTACCTCTTTGAACCACGCAAGGCAGACCTCCGGATATTTCTTGGTATCTTTATAAAATATTAAGATATTTAGAAAATTTAGGGATATTTGTCAGTCATCTCTCCCCCTCAGCCTAATCCCGGGGAATTAGGCCGAGGATGGGAGATGACTGACAATTCAGGCTAGGCCATAGGGTGAAAAAAAAAAAAAAAAAAATTCAAGCCACGCCCACAAAACAGCATCTTAGTACCTCTCAGGAATCCTTTTCAAAAATTCAGACGAGCACGCCCGTCCTCTTTATATGGCATTTCCCCAAAGGGGAGGGGGGGGGGGGGTTGGTGGCGGAGCCGCCATGTTTAACACGAAAAGCACTCGAGCTTAAAATACCGCCAACACGCGTATATACCCAGGCTAACAAATTTATTGCGAGTTTTTTTTAACCCATTTACACATGACACGTTATCCTCCAATCAGAAAACGTTGACGAGTTTAAGGGCGTTCGGAGGCATTAACAAGATCCAGTTGATGTCGATAGTGCAGTGAAGGTGTGGCGGAACCGCGGAAGGTTGTAGCGTCTTCAACGATCTTGTATTCCCGAATCCGTATTCCCAAAGGAAGGCATTTCGTTGTTAGGTAATTAGTTCTTTACGTTTGTTTGTATGAGTCTTTTAGGCCCAGTTCAGACGTCGTGCTTTTGCCGTGCCGAACTAAATTCAGGAATTAAGTTCGACAAAAGCACGGCAGAAGCACGGCGTCTGAATCAAACTTTTAAATTAAGTTCGGCGAGCAATTAAGTTCGACAAGTTCTGCCGTGCTACACGACTCTGGCACGGCAGTGATTCAAACGTCGTGCTTCTGCCGCGCTAAACAAAATTCATAAATTATATTAATGTATTTTGGCGAGATTACGTTCCCACGGGGAGTTAGGAGGAGAATTGCTACGAGGCATCAGAATATCCAGAATTTGGTTCGACTCTGGCACGACGTCTGAATCAGAGTTGTTTTCCAGCCGTGCTACAGTCAAACCTAATTGCTATTTAGTTCGGCACGACAGAAGCACGACGTCTGAACTGGGCGTTAATCTCCGTTGCATTTTTCTAGGGTGTATATTGGTTAGCAACGCCAGAAATGCGACCAGACAGTATTTCAGTGAGCGGATGTAAATATGCAGTGTCATTGTAAACTGATCAATCGAGTCTGCAATTTCTGGTTCCATCCCCGTTTAAGAACTTTTCCAGCTCCGTATTCTATCAAGGAACTTATAATACACAGTTTACGAAATGCGTTGTCTTTCATCACTTCATAAGACGTAGTATTTCGTTATAAAATTAGGACAAGGGGAAATCAAGCGACGTAGCGCTCCATGATCAGGCTATGAGACCATTCCAGACTGTTTTCTGTATTCTGAGTTTTAATAATGGCCATAATCTGTCGATACTGCTGAAAAGAACATGAGTAACTTTTTAGATTATTATTATTATTATTATTTTTTTTTCTTTCCCTCCCCTTTTTTAGCTTTTTAAATATTGTTTTATTTTATGTAAAGCGCCATGGACAAATAGTGGATCGGCGCTATATAAATATATTATTATTATTATTATTATTAGCCAAGTTTGTGAGTCTTTCCTAAAAAAATTTCAAAGTTAGTGCGTATTCGCAAAGTTATGAAATTTCAAGCGCTTTATGCCCCCGGCATAGACACGTAAATTTTCCCGGCTTTGTAGAACTATTTATATGCTATTTTGCAAGACACATCTCTTAAACTAGGCTACATGTATTTTACTAACGATGATAAGCGCGTTCTCTCCAGCTATGTTGATAGGCTTTCATTTTTTAGCCATTTGCGAAATTTTAAAACTTGCTAGAAGATTATGCATACAAAACGCAAACAGACCATGCATCAGTCATGCAGACATTGTCTGCATAAGAAGTGTTTGGAAATATCTTGTCTATGAAAATTTGTTTGTATATTTTAACTTATTTGGCCTTCTGGCCACCGATTCTACACGTTAGGAGATGCATATTGGGGGAACGTTGAAAATCTGCGGTTTTTCCACGAAATTACTACTATAACCCAAAAGAAACGTAAAGACCAAACTTTTATGATGCAAGAACTATTTAAAAGTTATGCAAATTACTGAGAAGAATGAGAAAATTTTTGGGCGATGATGTCATTCGTTATCGCGTAATCCTCGGTTGTCGCCCTGGCAGTCGCCGAGCTCTCGCCCTATGTCGGAGTTCCGAGGATTTCTTGATCGATTTATCCCCTCGAAGCGAAGAGCACTGAGAACTAGACACATGGCACCAAAGCAGAAGCCTGGCAACAAATTCGAGGTTAGTGTTGGCAAAGTTTATGGCAAAGTACGTTTTATTCATAGCTGTTAAAAACAGACCGGAGATGTCTTGAGCGGCTTTACCTTATCCGATAAATCTGAGCTTGCTAACAAACTCATCCGATTCACAAACTACAAAATTGATGTGGAAATTGAGATTAGCTCAAGATCATCGAAAAGGTGAGTCACAGCTGTTGAGACCCGGAACCAGATTGGAAGGAAACCATGGTAACAGCAGTTTCTTGGCAGGATCAAAAAGGTGAGCTGTCTGAAATCTTTATTTTGCTTAAATTTTCATATATACCGTCCTATCATAGTTTATTCTCTACCGTGAAATTATGATAACGAAAGCCCAAAAAAGGAAATGCTGTGAGAGGGAAGTTGTGTTTCACACTGTTTCAAGTCGCCTTATCTTTTTACATGGCAGCGATAAGATATATCTTCCAATTCTTCCAACATTAGGTTTAAAGAATGTTCCACTTGTAATAAATAACTTTCGGTATTTTTACGCTACGTTTATGACTTTACTTTACTGCTAATGATGTGGAAATAAATCCTGGGACTTTCTGTCGCTAAATGCAGGTCTTTTAATTGACTTTTGATATAATTTATGAGCTTTTATACATTTCATTGACAAGATATCCATGGCAATTTGCTGGAAATGGAGCACCTATAATGTTCGTGATATTGGGTACATCTTTATAACAAATAAAGAGCAAAGGATGCAATATCTGGGAATAAAGTGTGGTTCAATTTACTGCAAGGGTGAGGTGGTGCGTGTGGTATATTTAACAATGGGGTAATTATTATTTTGATAATAATAATGTTATAGTTATATCAAAAAGAAAAAGAATAATATTAATAAAGTATAATTATGATTTTCATTTATACCCTTTGTTATTCTCTTTGTAGGACACTGAAATTGTTAAACGTATTGGCCTTACTTCACATATTCAGCATCACAAACCTCATCTGTGTAAACAAGTAACTTTGACTATATTCAGACAGGAAATGGTTTCCAAGAGACTATATATAATGACCACAGTAGTAGGAATCTGCATTTTAGATTTGTACCATCTCACTCAACAATATACTGGTAATTATATAGTCTACACAAAACATGTAGGGACTGAATGAAACAATCCTAAATCCAAGATTATTGTATTTTAAAACCCAAAAATATAAGAACCAGTCTTAAGCCTAGTGAGATCAAGCAGGTTCTTACGGTTAAATTTATGAACTCTTGTTACAGAGACAACATTGCATAATCAGTTGTGTTAGACTTATCATGATACAGTTGTGAATAAACACTGTATATTTAAGGACCAAACCAAAGTTTATTTATTTTTCTGGTAATCAACAACTATAATATCTCCTTCATAGAAATTAAGAACCTACAATGTAATAAGAACCTACTTGCCCTAAAATGCCAATAACTATTGTAGGTGTGGCAAAAATATACAAGACTATTTTGCCAGACTTCAAAAAGTGTAGGTTCTTACATGCGGGCAACATTGTCATCAAAGAATTGTAAATTACCAAAACTTGGTCATTTCATGTTGTTGTTTTATAGAGGACGGCTACGAAATTTACAAAGATTTATAATGCACATGCAAAGCTATTGTTTTGCTCATTTAAACCTTTTGTTTGGTGGTGTTCTCATTGCGTGCGTAAGTAGAGAGACTGTGAACAGTCTATGCTGTCGCCGTCGTGCCTTGCTTAACCTCCCTGCTACCTAGAAATGTAAGCTGTGACATTTTATGTTTTTTTTTTCTGGTCACGTGATTTCTAAATATAGCTGTGACTTTAAAGTTGTGAATGGGTCTGCAATGCAGCAAATATGGCTAAATGGCTCATAATTTAAAATCAGGGAAGGCAAGAATTTTTAATTTATTGAATGGATCTATAGATCACAGCCGAGAAAAAGCACCAACGGGGGAGATTTTTCTTTCTCCCACCACTCTGTGCTCTCACACCCATTTCTTCACTATGGTTCTCTCCTGCTAATTCCTCTCACACCACACATTTTGTACCAATTAGTCACTTTTATTTACCTTATACTGTACATTTATTAGTCCAGGATAACCAAGACGTTGTTAAACGTCATTACTTCTGCATGCACTGTGTGTCACTTATATCTCCATCACTGTTGTAAACCCTGTAGTGGACTAGCATGCATCCCATTGAGGGGAAGTAGAAATAAACAAGTATATTAAATAAAGTATGTATGTACTCCTAGTCGCTTTGTGCTGTGGAAACTAGGGCTCGAAAAACGTGCCGTCCAGAACAAGTAGAATTTCCTGTGGGGCAAGTACATTTTCATTCTCACTTGCTCAATAGGATCTTGAGGCAAGTGATCTGCCAACTAAGAAAAAAAAAAAATCTTGCCTAGGGCAAGCAAAATTTGCATGAGAGCTACTTGTCTGATAGCCAAGATGGATTGCCAAGTTTGTTTTTTGTTTTTTTTTTCTTGAACCCTGGAAACCCTAGGATAGTCTTTAGCTGATACCAATGCAGACTTTACCTCTCACTTTTGTACTTAAGAGTCCTTCCACATTATTTCCTGTACACCACATACCACATTTCTAGAGTCAGTAAATTAAATTGAACCATGCACAACATGTGCTGAAAAATATTCAGTTTGGATCACAGTAAACTGTATTTAATTTTCCTTACACTATCTTAATATTAATAATGTCATCTTTAATTGCTAGGTGCATTCTCATTGTCAACCTGGTTGTTTCAAGATTACACCATATTGACCTTAAAGTCTAAGGAGAAAGAGGCAGAAAATACTGTTCAAGGTAAATGTTAATTGTCGTGATTAGATAAGGATTAAATCTCAAGACTATATCAATATTTCAAAATTATTGTTAAAACTTTCTCTGGTTATCAATTTAGGTTAAAGTGACTTTTCGGCTGCCTTAACAAATGGTCAAAAAGATGCGAATAAATGAATATATGCAACAAAAAGTGTGAAATAACACAATAAAAATGCATAATTAGAGTGGTGACAGAAAAAGGAATTTGGATAATAGAAAGAGACTAAATAAATTTAAGATAATTGCATAATTTTCTAAGCAGTGGTCGAGAGTTATTGTCTGCTTCATTAGTCATGGCAGTGTACCATGACTTGAGAGTTTTTTTGGAGGCATTTGCTTGTTCCTCCTTTAATTTATAACTCCAAGTAATGTCATTGCAGGAAATCTCGTAGACAAAGTTTGTTCCAAACACGAAAAAAAGAGCATTTTATCAGAAATGTCAAGCTTGCAACATTTCTCCTTTCAAATGTTTTCAAACCATGCATGGTTCAACAATCATCAAATCAGCTTTGATAAATAAATGCTAATTAAGTAATTGACAAAGATGATTATTGTGTGCAAAATAACTCTCGAGTCATGGCACAGTGCCATGACTAATGAAGCAGACAATAAATCTAGACCACCACCAAAACAGTCTGCTATTTTTTTAAATTAGTATCTTTTAATTATCCAATTTCCCATTTGTTGTCGCCACTTTAAATATGCACTTTTATTCTGTATTATTTCACACTTTTGGTTGTATATTCAATGATTGGCATCTTTTTGATCATTCATTTAAGGATGCAGGTTGGCAGCCAAAAGCTCATTTAAAGCTAAATTTTCAACCAGAGAGTGTTTTAATAGCTTTAATATGTTTTACTATGGTTGCGCGACGGTTTTATATATATATATATATATATATATATATATATATATATATATATATATATATATATATATCAATATTGTTTTCCTACAATACTGTCAGTATGTTATAAATTTTAAAATATAACCAGGATTGGAAATAACAGCTAGGCAAGCTACATAATCTGACCTGATTAGGTATTTGGCCAGGCAAATCTTTTGTCTTGTTAGGCTTTGTTTATGGATTACCCATTTCCTCTAATGTGGAGAAAAATAGAGCATGCAATTTCCATGTCTTTTTACAAAATAGTTATCGTTTAACTATCGGCAATGTCGAGGAATGGCGTACTGAAAATCTTGTAAAAGACGATAAACAGATGTGGTCAAATTAAAACACATTACACACGCAGCATAGTCTTGAACCTGTTTTTTGAATTGAAATTGTTGATTTCGAAGTTGATAATTTCAGACCTTGTAATATTAGACTAATCTTATCTTTATTTAGCCTGGATAAATCTGAGATATTGTTCATACGTGTAGGTTACGTTAAACCTCCTGGAATCTTAATTGTGGCTTAGCCCCTCGCCACATTCGCCATATTTCTTTAGGATGTATTTAAACCATTCAGCCTGTTCAGGGCCAATCAGCAAGGGTGTTAGTTCAGCCTTGCCCAGGGTATTCTCCCACCTGCCATTTTGAAAAGTGGAGAAAGTCCTGGAGACGTGGTAGTCGAAGTCACAGTTCTATACATTCAAGTCTTGAAGTTCACTCTTAGGGCTCGGGGGGCGGGGGTGGGGGGTTTGGAGGGCGAGAGGAAAACGGAATTGTAATTTTTCATATTGCTTGATTTTCCAAAGCTCTCGATTCTTAGAACTAAAATCATTTCCCTCCACTCAGTCAGACACAAATTCAACATGTACCCCGATTTCTTTAACTAGCTGATTTTTTCGAACCAATTCTTGTTACCCTTGGAAGTTTGAAAAATAGGGATTCCACTGTATGAACAGGATGACAGTAAATATGATTGCCGTTCTCTGCACATTGAATTTTTGTCATTATTCAACTATCGTTTTTTTTTTTTTGAAACTTAAGAAAAGTCGTAGCACATTTTATTCATTTTGACAACCATTTGAGGAAGTCGTTATGAGTGGTTTTTCGCTTGTTTGTATCTTTTGCTAGAATCGATAAATTTGATATATTTAAATTCGATATTTATCAATAAAATTGATAACGCTAAGTGAAAAATCGATAATTATCCATTAGTCACAACGAATCCTATTATCGATTTTTAACGATTTTTGATATCATTGTCTAAGTTTTATCAGTTGTTATTGAATGTTATCGATTATCAATTTTATCGATGGACTACCCAGGGAAAGTCTGGAAAGTTATGGCTTTGCAAAGTTATGCATTTTCAGAGATGATTTGTGTTCCCGCCCCCCCCCCCCCCCGCCCCAAAGATGGTCAGGCAGCCAGACTGTGGAATAAAGGGCCACCCCGTTGCATCTTACTGAATTTGAATGATTCCTTTTGTTTTGTTGGTGAAGTTAAACACAGCACAGAGTTTTTCAACCACTCTGAAAACAGCGAAGTCAAGAAAGCAGCAATTAAACCACAGGATTTTTTTTCCCTTGCTTGGTTATCAAATTCTTCAAATAAACTGTGAAGAAAAACTGCTTTTCACAGTGAAAATCTTTGGACGCACTTGTAGAGAGACTGAGTAAAATGAGATTTTACTGTCATGCCAGTAGGAGCGTGATGTACGTTCTCAATGAGCCGTTCATGGCGGCATCGCTTTCAAAAGAGCTACTGAGCAGTTGTATTCCAAACGTCAGCAAACTGTAAGCTTTATTGTAGCTAAACCTAAACAATGGTGGGCTTTGTTACCTTCAGAGCATTATGACGAATCAGAGCATTGGTGCAAAGCATTAAAGCACTATTCATGTTTAAGATGTTAAACGTGCTTGGATTAAGCTGTTCAGTAGTACAGCCTTTTCTACTGGCTACCAGCAGACGACCGTCTACATATAAAAGCTCAAACAGCCGTGTTCAGAGTCCATTTTGAGTTCGTCTATTAGCAACATAGCTACAGTATTGCTTATTGTAAACCTATCGTTAAATTTTTGTAAACCTTCCATGGCTCGTCCTCGCCACTCTTCGAACACTGTTCGGATCGTTACCAGAGGTGAGGACCTATAGAAGCTCTCCAGCAAAGTCCTCAAACTTGGCCGCCGCTGCCACTCCAACAGCCACGCCGTCCCAGACTGTCCTCAGCAACCATCCAGTGGTCCAGCCCAGAACGCGGGAGTCCCGAGACCTAGTGAGTGAGGCAGGAAGTACAATGGACCAGCAAAGGCGTCATGAGGAGCCATTAGTATCCTCACCTATTGAAATTTGTCCCTTAGATTTAGAATTAACTGTTCATCCAGATCATCCAGATCGTAATTTTGTCTTTAACTTGAAGTATGCTTAAAGAAGGCGTTCGTATTGGTTATTGTGGGCTGCGTTCAACCCGCAATCAAACAAACATATTTTTTTTCTGGTTAGTATGATTTGCACGAATTGAAAGCTTATCTCAATTTGTTCAGTAATTTCCCAAAATTTGCAAACACCGTAGCTAGTACGTACCAATAATTATCATTCATTTCACGAGCACTAAGATGGAAGGAAGTGTGGGCTCATTTTCCGTGTGACGTTGTGTGTAGTTTATTTGTGTAGATTTTACAGAGATGTATTTTCGATTTTACAGATATTTTTTCTCCTGCCCTATTTTCGATTTTACAGATATTTTTTCTCCTGCCCTTTTTACAGAGATAAGTGGACATTTTAGAGAGATTTCTTTAAATGTCATAAAATCTCTGTAAATTTTACAAAACATTTACAAGAAAAATAGCAACACTTCGTGGATATTTTAAGCGATCTGAAAGCGAAACATTTACTAAAATTTACAGCCTTTACAAAATCTCTGTAAATGTGCAAATTTACAGACATTGTAATTTAGAAAGGAAATGTTGACATTTTGCAGAGATTTAACGAACTTTCTTGAAGTCTGTAAATGGTTCAAATTTTCCAGTGGGCCGGGAATTGTATTCAGTTAGTTGTAGGCTCAGACTCCAAATATAGGAACTATTTAATGAGCCAGCCACGTAATCCGGAAGATACAATAAACGGCGAATCACTGTGGCTAAAAATGGTGAAGAAACTAGACTCAAAACCCTAAAAACAGCGGCAAGGCTGGCCTAAAATCTTAAACACGGCAAGAAAGTACAACAAAGATGAAAATCTGGAAAACTACGACAGCGAAGTTCAAATGTACGCGCGAGCACATTCTGGGCCACGATTGGCTAATTAAAATCACGTGAAATTACGCACGCGGACAAAAACTCGTGCTAAGGCGAGAGGGGTGAGTTCAGAGTTCGTAAAGCTCAAAACATCTTCCCCCCTCGATTAATGTTCATCATAGTCCTTCAGTTCGTTTAGACACTGATCGACTTGACGTCTTCTCATTTCTCCTTCAATGGCGGGTTGCCTCCTCTGTCTCTGTGGAGTGCAGACAATTGGTCTAGCAGGCTCTTCTCCATCGCAACACGAGTTTCGCGAACTTCTAACAGAAACAGTTTCTGTAGAGGTCTCCTAAGACGCTTCCGCTTGGCATTGATTGAGGCAACTTCTATATCGTGGCTCCTCTTACGAGACCATCGTTTCCTGGATACACATCTAAAATCTTTCAAAGCTTCCACATTCCTCGGTTGGACTTTCCTTCTTCCATCACAATGACAATGTTACCTGTCTCAACTGATGGTGAGTTGCTGGCAGCTCCCTTCTCTAATGCTCTGTGGTGTTCTTGCAGCTCTACCACGTACTCTCGTTTCCATCGACTCCAAAAGTGGGACAACAATGACGTTACGTAACGCTCTCTCTTGGTGAGAATTTCAACATCACTTGACTCTTAATTCTTCGACGACGATAGATTCATCAGGAATGGACAGTTATCTTCTTCCCGTCAACAATTGAGAGTTGGTGAGAGGTTCCACTCTATCCTCTGAAGACACGTATGTGAGTGGTCTGGAATTCAACACACACTCAATTTCTACGACGACAGTCAAGAGCTCTTCATAAGTCAACTCGGCATTCTTTAAGTTCTTCTTCAGACAGCGTTTAACACATCGAACCATGCGCTCGAAGAAAGCACTCCACCCACGGGGCTCATTCTAAACTAAATTTCCACTTCACCTTGTGGTTTAGAAGAAAACTCTGCACTTCCGGCAGCTCAAAAATAGATGACAAGAATCTTGGTATTGTCCGACACGACCAATCTTGGTATTCCTTGTCTGCAAATAAAACGTTTGAAACCTCTGCTGAAAGTTTCTACACTCAGGTCCGGTACAACGTCAAGGTGGACAGCTTTACTACTTCCACAAGTGTATAGGGAAATGTAGACCTTCTCCATGTCACCCTTCTCCTTCGCACCGCGTTTCACAAATAATGGTCTAGCGAAATCTATTCCAGTGTTAGTAAAAGCAGGACTTTCTTCTACACGGAACTGAGGTAATGGCCCAGTTGGTGGGATGGCGTAATGTTGGCCCTTCGATCCTCTTGCAAATCATGCACCTTGAAAGCACCTTACGAACAACTTGTCTCCCTTTTACAATTCAGAACCGGGACCTCAGTTCCGCCAGAGTCTCTCTTGTACCATTATGAAGGACTCGCTTATGGCAATCATCAATTATCCGTGCTGTCAGGCAATGATTGGTGGGCAGAAGAATGGAATACTTAGCGTTAAATGGAATAGTTGCATTTTGTAATCTGCCTTTGCATCTGGGCAAACCATTGCCATCGGTGTACAGTCCCAACTGTTTCTTCAAGCTCTCGAATCGAGGAGATTCTACCACTGCTTGTTGCATCTCGCGCAACCACAGATTTCTGCAGCCTCATATTCGTCTGTCCTGATCGGTCCAGCTGCTGCCATGCCATTTCGCCGCGACTTATTATGCAGAAATCTTAACACAAATGCTGTAACTCGGAACAATCTCTTAATGTCACTTTATTTCTGTTGGTGGAACAGGCTTGATAAGGCTGGCATTCTAGCGTTAACAACTAGCCCAGAACAATGCCTCGGTCTGTCGCTGACACGAATTTCATCAAATCAGACACTTGAGGGTTCAGTGGTATTCGCAAATTTAGGCCACATCTCTTTTCCGTCGACCAACCAAGGAGGACCATGCCACCAGGTTTCAGACTGTTTCAATGCTTCGGCGTTCATTCCTCTAGAAGGAAAGTCGGCTGGATTTTCAATCTCAGGGCAGTGACTCCATGATTCAGACGGCACATTTTGACGAATTTCTCTGACTCTGCTCTCCACGAACTGTTTGTACTCTCTACCTACTCCTTTTATCCAGTGCAGTGTTGTAGTAGGGTCGGTCCAGCAATACACTTCATCAACCTTGATCACCGGGAGTGCAACACAGACACGGTCAACCAATCTTGACAAAATCAAGGCAGCTAGAAGCCCAAGTCTTGGAATTGTTTGCTTGGCCAGAGGTGCGACCCTTGTCTTCCTCATGACGGGTCGTGTGCAAGCACCCTTGCTCGTTTCAATTCTCAGATAAACCACGGCAGCATACGCCACTTCTGAGCTGTCTCCAAATCCATGAATCTGAAAAGAGACCACGGTTTCTTCTGAATTTGGTATGTAGCACAATTTAACTGAAATGTACTGGAATTTCAGCAAATCAGATAGCCAACTTGAGTACCTGAGGGCCAGTTCTTCATTGAGAGGTTCGTCCCAGCCAATCTTCAACTTGCACAAATCTTGAAACAGAGCCTTAACTGTAATGAATAGTGGAGAAATCAAACCAAGAGGATCATACAGTTTGGCAACAACTTTGAGAACGGAGCGCTTGTTTAAAGGCAGTTCCTTTCAAAATTGCACAAGCCAGTCAAAATAGAACATGAAGGTGTCCTTCGCAAAGTCCCAATTCAGACCCAGAATCTTCCTCTCGCATGAAATGGTGGATTTGTTTACTCCAAGCTGAGTTTGTGTGTACGGTTTATCTTCTTCAGATTCCGTAGAAGCCTCCATGATAAGTACTCCTTCTTCTTGGTCAATCCACTGCATCAGCTTCTCGAAGTTTGAAATCCATTTTCTCAGATTGAAACCTCCCTCCTTCATTCTAGACTTGGCCTTTGTGTAGAGCTGGAAAGCTTCAGGAGCACTATCTTGCCCCCTCCCCCAATTGAAGTCATCTACGTAGAGCGAAATCAGAAAATCGTTTACAAACTGCGGATCCTCGGCTTCATAATTACACACGTGGTGTCTAACTGTCACGTTCAGCAGAAAGGGAGAACTGGTGACTCCAAACATAACACGGTTGAAACGTTTTACAACAGTGCTAGGATTTTCACAAGTTAGATCATTTATCCACAGAAATCGTAAAACGTCTCGTTCAGCTTTCGCCACTTGAACCATCACAAAGACCTTTTCAATGTCGGCGACCAAGGCAACTTGGTGTTACCTGAATCGCATCAAGACATCAGGTATTTTAGATGTTAGTGAAAGACCTGCCTGCAGACAGTCATTCAACGATGAACCAGTAGACTTGAGGGATGCATCATAGGCTATTCTTACTTTGGCTGTCTGCTTGTGCTCACGTACAACTGGATGATGTGCCAAGTAATGAAGGCGACCAACCTGGACTGGCGCGTTGGGATCAACATCAGAGATTATTTCCTGCGACGATTGCTCGTCAATAATGTGACTGTACTCCGCGAATAGGTCAGGGTTTCCTCTCAGACGCTTTAGAACAGAGGCCAGGCGTGAGACTGCTAATGCATAGTTGTCCGGTAACAGTGCGTGTTGTTCCTTCCAAGATAGAGAGACTTCATAAAGTCCAACGCACCAGCGAATAGTGTCCAAGAACTTGTCGTGTACTGTCCCTTCGTGTGGTGACACACCGATACTTTCTAACTCCCAGAACTTCTTTACTTGTTCTGCTAGGGAGTCTCTATCTTTTCGACTGATATCTAGGTCATCACAGCTAGACGTAGTAAGCCTCAGGGTGTGTCAGGTCACAATATTAACATCAGAACCCGAGCCAGGTGCGTGGGGCATGGGTCCAGAGAACACCCATCCAAGACTAGCTTTCATCGCCATGAGTCCTGATTCCCCCCGTTTCATGTCTCCAGTAAAGACAGACCAGTAGAAATCGTTTCCAATCAGTAGATCTACTTCTGAACCACAGTCTTCGGTTGGCTGATCTGCGAGTTCAGGTCAGCTAAATGACTGAAAGACTGTTGTGCATATTTCACGGCTTGATCCTTTAACGGACTGCAAATGAGAGGGACTGCAAGGGCAGTCATTTGAACCTTTGAGCTTTCGGTCAGTCCACTGACATAGAACTCGACGACGTCACATTCGTTTAATTCATTCTTTTGACCAAACGTCTTGATAAGTAGCTTCTCTTGGGGAGTAAATTTAGTTTCGCCTTTGCGCGTTCTGATATGTAACTTCTCTGGCTGCCACTGTCGAATAAGATGTGCATATTCACCAGAGGATGCAATTGATGAACCCTCGAGACATGCGCAATGGCTGTTTGTAACAGGATTGACGTGTTCGAGTCCACATAAACGGTTGTAGAGGACTTGTTCTCATTAGATCTGCCTTCGCCTCCATCAGACGCCACCACACTGCTTCCTTGAGATTGGATTTCTGAGGTACCACTTCCACGGTTGGCATTTTCACAGATTGACATATGATGTTTTCCTGAGGAAATACGACACACTTTTTCGGTGAGCAATTTCTCGCCAAGTGGTTTGCGCCGTAAACAAACAAAGCAACGACCCTGTTGTTTTAATAGATTTCTTCTTGCGCTGATATCGGTAGCTGTACCACAACTTGCACTTGGGTGACTCTGCTTACAGAATGTGCAGCTGACAGGTTGCTCAGACTGATTAGTTAGCGTTGCGCCGGTCGGAACATCTTTACCCTTATTCCTTTGACTTGAGAGTGGTCTCTTCGGAGTGAAAGAATCAGACGGGTTTGTTCCAATAGGTTCGCAGCGTTCCCTTGCTTCGATTTCAGAGTCAAAGGCCTTTGACAGAACATCCAAGTCCCATTCAGGTTTATCTGTGGCTTTCGAGATTATTAGACGCATGCTTGGGGGTAGTTTTTCCATAAGAAGGGGAACCAAGAGTTTCCCATACGACTCACATTGTATCCCCAGGGCTTGGAGGGCTTGAACGTGGGCCTCGACCCGATCATAAAGGAAGAGCAGGCGTTTCAAGTCATTGTCAACTGTACTGCTGCTACCTTCACTAGACTCTCCATGTGCACATTAATGATTATCTGGGGCTCCCCAAAACGTTTCTTTAAAATATCTTTGGCTACTCCATAGTTTTCTGCTGTCAGCGTTAGCCCTCGAATTAGCTCCTGCGGCAGATCCTTCCAGTAAATTTCTCAAGTAATTAAATTTATCAACATCTGATAAACCAGGATTGTCATCGACAGCACTTCTGAATGAATCCCAGAATGGAGTTAAAGAAATAAGATCACCATAGAATTTCTTAAGAATAATCTTGGGCGGTTTTGCTTCCTGGCTCCTAAGCCTTCTGTAAACAAGTTAGAGTTAGAGTTAGAAGGATAATGAAAAATTGACTTATCTGTGTGTCCAGAGTTTTCCACTTCTACTGCGTTTAGCGCCTCGTAAATTTGCACTCTCATGTGATGAATAGATTCTCTGAATATTCCAGTTTCGCTGATTTCGTCTTTAATATGCTCCTCCGTGATTAAGGTCAGAGTTTCGTCGGCTAAGGCACCAAGAATGTCCAATATTTCGGTTAGAGCGATCCGATACGTTTTCACTTGATTTGCCGCAGAGAGTCAGGCTTGTACCTTTTCCAGAGTTGTTGTCACGCAGCCTTTATGACCTCCAAGGATTTTCTTCTTTTTCAGCCCTTCGTCAGCCATGTTTTCCTATTCTTTGAGTCGTTGAAGGTAAACTCTTTAGACCAGTCGCATCCCGGGTCTCGGCACCATGTTGGGAATTGTATTCAGTGAGTTGTAGGCTCAGACTCCAAATGTACGAACTATTTAATGAACCAGCCACGTAATCCGGAGCATACAATAAGCGGCGAATCACAATGGCTAAAAATGGTGAAGAAGCTAGACTCAAAACTCCAAAAATAGCGGCAAGGCTGGCCTAAAATCTTAAACACAGCATGAAAATACAACAAAGATGAAAATCTGGAAAATTACAACAGCGAAGTTCAAATGTACGCGCGAGCACATTCTGGGCAACGATTGGCTAATTAAAATCACGTGAAATTACGCGCGCGGACAAAAACTCGTGCTAAGGCGAGAGGGGTGAGTTCAGAACTCGTAAAGTTCAAAACACAAAGACTTAACACGAAATCCGATAGGAAGTCGAACAATTTCAGTTTTTAGTGGACAAAATCCCTGTGCCAGAATAATTTTAAGTGTATTACTGCCAAATTTGCATTTCTTCAAGCTAAAGATATAAATAGTGTCCTGAAATAACACCGAAAACACTGCTTATTTAGACAGCATTGTGCAATGAACCTCCCGAAATCCCCTAAAAAAGAAAACATAATCTGCAATGATTTAAAAGGCTACACAAATTTTTGCCATTATCAACCTTCGGCAGAATTTTCTTGAGACACAAAAATGTTTTTATAATCTGCGGAAATCATCGGAAGGCTTTGAATGAGCTTAGCCCCTCTTTCGTAAAAACTGCAGAAATTTCCGTGAAGACTATAACCCATAACAATCGCTCTCCTTTCCAGCGTTTGCGCATGCGTCATTAAAAATTGATTAATTGATTAATCAGGCGAACGTTAATCATAACTGTTGCAAATTCAAAGAATAACAAACTGTAGCCGTCTAGCAATATTAGCAATTGCGTCAAAGAAAAGCCATTTAAGACGTTTGTCAGCGACCGATACTTTGCCAAATTTCCAGAACTCTAACAAACCGCAGCTCTGTAGCTACATTTGTATTTTCCGTCAGAGATATACGATTTAATTGAAATTTGTATTAGAGGTTAGGAGAAGGAAATAAGAGAATATTCTTTTAAGATGAAAACCAATTTTTTTTTTTAGACAACTGGCTGTGTGGCACCTTATAATTATTGGACGCCCTATAAGTAGCTATCATTAACACATCGTAATAAATCGGATCCGATTCACCTAATTTAATAGGCATGAGGGCTGGAGACAGTTCTTATTTCCCTCTTGTTGTTATACGGAATACTGGAAAAATTTATATTCATTGTCGTAGAGTAAAATATTTGTGAGGTTGTAGTTTCTGATTCTGCACTGGAAATTAGAACGGTTCTGAGACTGATATCGATGCCGATATGATTACAAGTTATTTCTAAATTCTAAGCCTGGGATAATGATGCAATTCTAGCTTTCTGACTGGTTTACTGTGTCTCGCCTACATGCCATTATACCTGCATTTGACCTTATATGGAAATAAATGCGGCAAATGTCACTCGGCATAAAATTTTTCCGGGAAACCAAGTTTCATCGACAAAAAAATAGAAGAAGGAACAGATTCGGTGAGCTATCTGCAGAATAAATACGAGAAATTACGGACAATGCGGTCCTAATAACAACAAAAAAGCCACAACGTTCGGGATGAGATTATTCAACGGTACGTATCCGTTAAGTTTCCCTTTAAAAGTTGCAAAATTTCAAATATGAACGTCGAGATTTTACGCATTTATATTTATTACGTATAAGATTACGTAACAACAACAATTTTTACCTTAGTTACTGAATGGCTTGCTAGTCCTGGCGCACCAAATTTTCAAAACCGATAAAAGAATTGTCAAAAGAAGAACTAACTGTTTTTCTGAAGAGTTTTTACGCGTTTGCGAGGAAGAAGCGTGGCACGTCAGTTCACAAAAGTTCATCAATGAAATTAATTTGAGAGCCGCCACTGATCGTTTCCTTCGCTCGCGGCCGCTCAAAAAACCGTTTTCCATTATCTCTGACCCCTCTTTTACTGAGGTTAATAAAGTATTAGAGCGTTTCTAAAAGACCTCATGAACACGGGCAGCATTGCCGGCGTAGTCCATAATAAACCAATTTCCAATGAGCAAATGAATAAATTAACTGTTCGACAGCGGCATGCTCAGACTAGCAGAGAGCAAAAATCCGGCGCAGCTAAAGAGAACTACCTAGTTTTACTTCGGTCTCCTTTTTGGCCGACGAGGACAAATTATTCACCGCCATCTTGCGTCAACAACTGATTCGGTCCGTGGGAAAAACCCCTCAATGAGTTGAGTATTTTGAGCTGAACCGAAGTCAGTCCGGTTCTTTAAATGCCACGAAAAACCATCAGGGCGGCCTTGGAGATTCTGAAGATGAATCCGACACTAGATAGTTTCTGTCCCTGACTCTGAAACTGGCCAGCAATCAGCTTCACCATCCAACTCGAAATGCCAACAATTCAACAAAGCACAGCAAGGGAACGCTGAAAGAGTTCTTGTCGAGAATAATTTTCGCACAACGTCTGTGTCACATGGCGAACAAAGTTTTCCGCAGTATTTTTACAACTGTAATGTGCAAGTGCACAATTATTACTCTTCTCAATCATCGACGATGACTCAAACTTGAACTCTTTTCAAACTTTCTGATCAAGGTTGTATATCATTCATTTGGTAGACGTTCCTTGAATTATAGATGATTGTAGTTTTCGTTCAGCAGACTCGCTTGCTTCGCTTTCCAATTTTTCATTCAACTAAGTTTACAAACGGTGCACATGCCGTGTGATTTCCAGCTTGCTGTTGTTTTTGCCACATCAACTTCCGGTCGTTTTGTAAAATTAAACTCCAATAGAATTAAGCTATAACTCCCAAGTATACAAGCGTATCGAATTTAATAAAACAATTATTCCATTCGCGCTTGTTGGATGTGAGATTGGTTATAGCCAACTCGGCTCTACGGGCCTCGTTGCCTATTAACCATCTCATATCCAACGCGCTCTCATGGAATAATTGTTAATTATTGTTTGCGTAGTTCATTATTTGTCGTCTGACAGCGTTCCTCTTTGCCATACGACAATATATACTGAGCAAAAATTTTAATTATTTTAGCAACTTATAGTATAATCAGTGCATGATAAAGAAACGCACAAAGTACTATCAATATCTAAGGCTTTTAGACAGTGAAGACAGTGACAGCAATTCCTTTTTAGTTTTTAATTCAAAGGATTTACAGGTAACTCATAACTATGTAGCTTATCTTTATTTGTGATAGTATTATTGTTTTTCCGGCCGAAGCTAAATATTCCTATTTTAATTTACTGCAGATTTTAGGTTGAAATTATTTTTTTTGAGTATTCTTAGATTATAGCGAATGGCATTTCTGTGAAGCTTGGAAATTATTTGGTGCCTGGTTTTGGAGCCAACCTGCAGGCATTAAAGCCTGATATGACGAAAATAAGTTCTTGCAGAAATGTTATTAGCAACGAACATACGGCTAGTGCTGTCTTTGTTGCCTTTTGAGACAAAGGAAAAATTTTATGCGGTTTAGTTAAAAACGTGATTTTATTGTATTTACAAATTTTCAACACACAAAATCATGTTCTTTCCAAAATCCCAGCCTCGGGTTTATTCATAAGATTTTCCTAAAATTTCGCAAATTTCAGCCTCGATATTCTTACGAAATATATTCTTATAAGAAAAAGAAAGGGTGTATGTCAATTGGGAAAACGAGTTAAATACAAAATAGCGTTTTAAATACAAATATAGTATACAGTCTGCAGGCTTTAGAGAAAAGACGGCGAGATCGGAGTCGTGAAGCGAAACAGTTTGGCCAAAGAATTTGATGTTCATGTTGCCATAACAATTATGTTTTGTTTCTTTGGCCGGGTCCATATAATTTTTGAAGTTTTCTGCGGTAGATCTAAAGACTAAATTTATTATAGTTTTCGTTTTACCACTTTTTCCATTTCCCCTTTTTCAAATATTCATGGCCTCGCAATTTTATAAAATCTCCAAAATGACGGATGTGAGGTAATGCATTTTTTAACGTATAGCCTTATTTCCATTTCGTCACATGAAAATGTTTTTGGAATACAGTATTTAACACAATGAAAGCAAGAGTTGCGTAGTATTTAAGCATAATGTTGCGCCTAGGGCATCTCCGAGTGCGTCATTAAAGATTGATTGACGAAGCTAACATCTGTTACCACCAAGTTAATCATGTCTTTTGCAAAATTAAAAGAAAAAAAATAAACAAATCGCCCCCGGCAGCCCTCGCTATTATTAATTTCATTACAGAAAAGCCATTAGAGATTTGTATAGGAAGTGAGGGGGTGTGGCGCTAGGAGATAGGAGAGAAATATTGAGAAGGAACATAATCATGACGCGCGTATTACATTAACAGACAACGTATTAAACAGGTTGTTGGGGATCTTTTTGTTATTGGATGCCTGAAAAAGTTATAGGAGTAATCTATTGCAATAAAGCGGAATTACTTGTACGTATGCGGACTGGAAGCAGTTCTTTTTCCCACTGGTCGCCGCGTTTTCTTATCTTCAAAGGTAGGCAAGTCGTCATTGTAACGACAAGTACCAGTATAGCATTTAGTCGTATGAGGTTGTAATGAGGGTACTTAAAGGGAGCTGTAGCAAACCACGACGGCGAAGCCAGCTCAACTATTTGTTCATATCATTTCGCCATGTTTATGTGTGTTTATTCACAATAACGTACAAATAATAGTGAAACTGGGCGTTCGAATTCTCTTCAAGTAATTTTCTTGTCTGTTGATCGTCTAAAACATTTGATCATGGCTTGAATCATTCGAAAATTTAAACAGCTCGTCAATTTGGTGAGTTTCAATATCTTCCTTTTCGGCAATAGAGTACGGTTAAACCTGTATTAAGCGGACAACTACGTTAAATGAGCTATTTATATACTTTAATAGCTTCTATGACTCTTCAATGTAAAAATAACCTTCGTGTAAAAATCTATTTAATGCATATCATTTCTGCGGTAAGATGTTGAGTACTTGCAACACGATTGGGTTTATATTTTAATATAGGCGAAGAACACGAAAATACGTGCTCCTTCCATATTGTTATTTTCTTTCGCGAGTCGACTTCCGTTCAGACGATACTTTAAATACTTTAAAATTCAATACTTTAAAATTAAAATCCTAATTCTTCAAAAACCTAAAATTCTAAATCCTAAAAGTTAAAATCCTAAGAATTAAATACGGTATATAATACAATTAGGCTACAAATAAAAAGTAAAAACTACAAATCAAATGCACGCTTAAAAAGATAAGTCTTAAGATTAGCCTTAAAAACTGCCTCTGATGATGAAAGTCTGATCTGGAGGGGTAGTTCATTCCAGAGCCTTGGTGCCGTTTTAAGATTTGCTCTAGGCTCATCAAGCAACCTGTTGTTTGAAGATCTTAGTGTCCGACCAGAAATGTTAAATCGCAGTAGGTCTCTAATGTAATCAGGGGCCAGTCCATTCAGAGCTTTGTAAGTTAACAACAATATTTCGAAAATAATCCTAAAATGAACTGGCAACCAATGTAAGCTCCTTAGTATTGGTGTGATGTGTTCCTGCCTTCTAGTCAAGGTAACAAGGCGAGCTGCTGAGTTCTGTACAAGCTGAAGTCTATTAATCAGATACTTTGGGAGACCGTACAGTAGGGCGTTACAATAGTCCAAACGCGATGTTATGTAAGCGTGAACAATAGTCTCAGTAGTACTCTGGGATAGGTATCGCCTAATTTTAGCTATACTACGAATGCGGAAAAATGCGCTCTTGCAGGTTGTTTTAACATGCTCTTTGAAATCCAAACATTGATCGAATGCAACTCCTAAATTCCTGGCCTGTTTACTAGACTTGATTACTTTATCACCAACTCGTATATAGTCGAGGGGTGGTCGTGGACGATATTTAGAACTAATAACCAAAAGTTCAGTCTTATGCCGATTTAACTTAAGTTTGTTGCGCAGCATCCAGTCCCCAGTGTCCTTAACACATAATTCTACGGCCATCTTTGAGCTTGATAGATGATTAGGACAGTTGGACGTAAACGACAAGTACAACTGTGTGTCATCTGCATAGAGATGAAACGGTATGCTATGCTTTCTGGCTATGTCACCCAGCGGACTTGTATAAAGGGAATACAACAAGGGTCCCAGTACAGAACCCTGTGGTACCCCGTAGGGTAAATTCTTCTTTGACGATTCAATTCCATTAACAGAAACAAACTGTTCGCGTGAGTGAAGGTACGAATGAAACCAATTAAGAGCAGTGTTCCTAATACCAAAGCGATTCTGTAGTCTAGATAACAAAATCGAATGATCGACAGTATCAAACGCAGCCGATAAATCGAGCAATAGTAATATAACCGATCTGTTATTGTCAATAGCCTTCAAAATATCATTTTGAACTCTCACAAGCGCAGTCTCTGTACTGTGATGAGATTTATACGCCGACTGAAATTCTTCTAATAAGCCTTCATTATCATTAAGGTGGTCCATTAATTGTGCTGCAACTGCTTTCTCCGTAACTTTGGATAGAAAATATAAATTCGAGACAGGACGAAAGTTAGAAAATAGTTCATGATCAGCTCCACTCTTTTTCAACAACGGCTTCAACATGGCAACCTTGAATCTATCAGGTACTTGGCCACTTGTAAGAGACAAGGTAACTATACGAGTGATCATTGGAAGCAGATAATGACGGCACCCTTTGAACACTGAAGATGGAATTGGATCAAGTGTACAGGACTTTGAACACAGGTGATTCACAAAACCAGATACGACCTCCTCAGAGACCAGTTTAAATTCACTTAGCAGCTGACCAGCTAGACAGCTTTCAGACTCAGCATTGCATGAAGTAACTTGACCGTCATTCAGAGTTCCATCAACTTTGTCAAGATCATTGCGGATTTTAACAATTTTGTCACTAAAATATTCAACGAATGATTCGGACAGAGAACAGTTATTAGGCCCAGATGGATAACGCTGGACTGGATTGGAGTGCAGAAGCTTCTCTATTGTCTTAAAAAGAAGTCCAGAGTTCCCTGAGTTTTCCTGGATCACTGATGAATAAAATGTGTGCTTCGCGGAGGCAATCATGTCATTAACAACACTGTTCTGAAACACATACCGTTCTCTATCTGCAGGTAATCTTGTACGTCGCCAGTTACGTTCGAGCTTCCTCCTTATGTTCTTTTGAACACTAATGTCAGTTAAATACCAAGGCGCACAAGGACGAAGAACTACCTCACGGGTCCTTTCGGGGGCATAAACATCAAGGGTGGACTTCAAGACCCGATGATAGGAATCAACTAACGAATCCAAATCACGCCGTGATTCATCAAACAAGGACGAATTCATGATAGTGTCATTGAATTCAGCATAATCAATCGAACGCAGCTTCCGGTGGCGAATAGTTTTTGTTGGAAATTGTGGTTTGTGCAATAATAAATGCATAAAAATAGTTTAATGATCAGAAATCAAAGGGTCATGAACCATAACATTGTCTATAAGTTTACACTGATTTCTAGTTATGATTAAATCCAAGATATGACCACTTGTGTGAGTCGGCGTAGTCACCCATTGTTTCAGATCGAAAGACGCTATTAGGTCACAAAAATGCAATGCGTCGACATCACGCGAAGAATCCACATGTAGATTAAAATCACCGACAATTAAAAGCTCGCCTGATGTTGTGGCCAATTCCTCAAGCAGGAGAGAAAATTCACGATAAAATGTTGACAAAGGCACAGATGACGGTGGGCGGTAAATAATTATCATCCTGATCATCTTTGAGCTCTTGAAACGAACATCCAAGAATTCGAACGACTGGAAGGAAGTGTTCCACTCACTATTTCTGCATTTAATATCCATACTTTCTATGAAAAGCAAACCGACACCACCACCTCTTGATTCCCGTGGAATGTGGATAAAATCATAACCAGTAATATAGTTCTTAACCCTTGGACGAATAGGGACCGCCCATCCCCGTAAGGTTTTTTCAAAATTTTGAAAAGACGTTTTGCTCTGAAGGGCTGAGACTTTCAGTAGCTATTTCTTCATTCCCTGTAAAAAGTCAAAAGTCAAAATATGCCAATTATGTGTCCATCATTTTTGACGTTACCATGGCAACGATCATCTTTCAAATTTCATATTATAACATAGCCTTAGCGAAGCGCGCGTTCTGATTGGCTAATACGCTCGATCCATTTGCTCGTGGGTTGCTCGCTCACGTCACTTTGTTTATTTCGACTTTTTGTCAGCAATTATTTCCATCGATGTAAAACAAAATTCCTCTTTCTCTTCTCCTAGAATATGGAAAAATCTAATGATTCTTCCGGAGATAAGGAATATTATTCCTGTTAGCTACCAAGTTTCGAACTCAAGTTTTTTTGCGGTGCCTCCACGTAAGAGATTTGCGAATTTGAGCGAGCAGGAGTTGAATCAGCTGGTTGAACAAATAAACAGATCAAAGGCACTCAGCACTCGGAGACGGACCAAAAAACAACAAACTGTTCTGTATCAACCTTTCGAGGTTAGTAATGCATTGCGGGAATTTTAGAGAGAATTTTCTAGCGATTTGACGACAATAAAATTCAGCTCAAGCTTTCTTTGTAAAACTAATCTGGCATCGAAAGTCATTTATATGCTTTCGGCCAACAAAACTTGAACATGAGAGCTTTATAATTAACAAATCTCTGTACTCTACTACCCTGCATTCGTGTCTATTACCGCCTCCATTTTCTGTCTCGCTGTGATGGCATTTGATCGATTCTTTGCTGTTGTGTATCCTTTCCGGAGTAGCATTTGGTTCAGGAAGCCTAAGGTCATAACACCACTTGTTTGGGTCTCATCCGTGGCCTTGATGTCACTCGCACTAGTGGTCTTCAAATTCATAGATGGTGCCTGCCGCTTTGATGCCACTGTCATATCGCCTCTGGCCATCTGAAGTTACATCTTTGTTCTCATCTACCTTCTGGCGTCTCGCCATCATCTCCATCCTCTATATTACAGTTTCTGGAAAACTGTGGCTTCACAAAATGCCTTCTGATGATGAAGTACATGTATACCAACGAGAACGGGAAATCCCCAAGAAAAAACTCATCCGAATGCTCATCAACGTTGTGGTGGTGTTTGCACTCTGTTGGCTTCCAGTGCATGCGTATCAGATGGACCATTCTGTAAAAATGGGAACATCATGGCCGCCTTCCTTCATTTACTTCTGCTGCTGGTTTAGCCAGGCTAACAGTGCTATAAATCCATGGCTGTACATTGGTCTAAATGGAAAGATGAAAGCAGCCTTCACCAAAATGATCAGAAGTCACCGTACAAGCAACTTAAACAGGAAAATCCTATGATCACTGCCTCGAGAGGCAAAACGAACTTCTCAAAGAGCTCCTTCCAAGATACCAAACTGTAAATCTCAGTTTGGTCGGTGTAACAAACAAGAAATAGTGTTTGAGAGACATTGCTTGACTAGTATGTCTAGTGATTCGCGAGACATCGCTTGGACTTGAGTGGTAAATGTGAGATATTGCTTGACTGTTGGCAAGCTAAAGCAAAGTTGTAGAGAGACATAAACCAATTTAATTGAAAGTAGTATGCAAAGATCTAATCCTGGCTGTAGCTTACGAAACGTATCAGCTATGACGGCTTGGGGTATTAAAACAAAAAAAGTCACTTCTATACAGAGCTTTTCATAAAGCCAAACTGAATATGTCTTTTTGTTAATAACTTGCTTTTAAACCCAAAAACGTATTGCATTGCTTTTCCTAAAACAACTCTTTGAGTTCATTTTGACACTATGCTAAACTAATTGACAGTCTGACTTTAAACAGTCATTGCTCTTTTTCAGCTCTCATTCACAATAGTTTAGTCTAGTTTATTATATGGCAATTTGACGAAAGTTTCAATTTCTTCTTGGCTGTTTCCTTCGTCCTGTCCAGCACCAACTCGTTAAAAATTTAACGCTATGGATTTACTGTTCTCCTGATATTGTAGTTCGTCGGGGTAATAGACTTCACTCTCAGAGTGTTCCTCGCCACTCATTGTTTTCAGCCGCTACAGCATTCAGAAAAAAAAAAAAAGAAAAAGAAAAAAAAAAAAAAACAATAGTTTCTTAATTACCTCTTCCTTTGATTTTAGGGCCCGTTATCGGCGCGGGGGCATTACGAGAGGGAAAATTCCCTAGAATTAGCCAATCAGAGCGTGCGATATATTGACTACGTGCGAACAAAAGCCATATAATAGATATTTTAGCTAATGTTATTTAATAGGGTAAGATACTTAGCGACTTAGCGACATGTGTCCTTTCCCAAACCTGAAAATTTGAAAGCACTTGGCCATGGACAGTACAATCCAAGTCAATTTACATGTGTAATGAACAATTTTGTTATGTCTTTAAACTCTGAATGAGGAAGGGACTAGAGTAGGACGGCGGAGAGGAGGGGCGGTAGGAGAGAGGGCTGTTTCACTGGATGGAGTTTCATTGAAATTGTAGGACCAAGTATATTGATCGATGACCCTGTAAATACAAATGAAATGACTGTACAGTGTCATGATTAGCGATTTCCCGTTCTTTTTTATTTTAATTTGTCTGCTTGAAGCTTTTCAACGAAGAAGGGTGTAAGTAAATCTGTAATTGGTAATTTCCAAAATTATTTGAATATAACTCTAAAATGTCGTATGGTTTTAGTGTTTATGTTGCTGGGGAAAAAAAATATGGTGTTAGCCTTACTTTGGTTGTTATTTGGATAGTCACATCAATATTTTAAAGTTTAATGTAATGCAGCCGCGACAAGGCATAAAAATGGTCATATGACTGAAAGTGTAAAAGGATGCTAACGCTGAAACTGAAAGAGGTCAAAACGCACCGAGCCCTCTATTAATATGCAACAATGCAGTGTTTCTGAAGAAAATACACTAGAAGACACAGATATCGAGTGTTTTTAACGCAACTTAAGAAAAACTCTCAGGGTGCTGTAACTGTTTGTAAATGTTTGTATGGATTTAAAATTCCAATCGATAAGTGTGTAACCTAATTTGTCGTACTTCTTGAGATGATTTACGGTATTAGATTTCCTGTTTAAATGGATAGTGTTGGGTGGAATTTTCATCCTTGACGAAAACATCTACCGTCTACATTTACATCTACTGGGTACCATGTTTAAAAATAACTTCAGAGGGAACCCCTTGCGAAAACGAACTTGTATGTGGGTTAACTCTTTCAGATGTTCCCTTCATCATATCGAGTGCACCAATCAAGAGCGAGATTTATGGCACCTTCATATCCCAATACAAAGGCTGAGAAATGTTATTTAGAGTGCCAAAGCCCAAAGTATCTACCAATTATTATTTACATTTTAAGCAAGAAAAATTAAGAAATTTTAAGTGGCTTACGTTCATTACAAAATTAAACTTTAGGCTAAGGCCCCGTCCACTCGACGCTGAGGGAAATTGAAAAGCTCCGTTTCTAAAGTGTTTTCCATCCACACAAACGTTTTCAAATTCCTCCAGTTTGCCAAAGATCTTCTTTGCAAAGCTTCATTTCGTGACGGATCAGTGTGGACGGTAGGCCTAACCGTAGAAATAAAACTGCGTTTTGAAATTTCTCCGGCGTAGTGTGGACGCTGCCTAAGAATTGAAGATCGAAACTTTGGAATTCATTTGCGATGCTTCCTTGCCTTTTTTTGGTTTTCAGCAGTTAAACGTTGTATATTCACATCTGCCCGAGTACGACGTTTTCATTCACAACAAGCAGATCAAGGATAAAGTCCTACCATTCATAGCTGCTAAAAATAGGTAAGGTTAGTAGAAACGTTTCACTTTAAAACAGTGCGTTAATAGCTTGCTCTAACGCTCACCTATATCTATGCAGGATAGTAAAATTCGATTTTCTCGAACTTTGTCAGGAAAAAGGTTTTTACTAACTTATTTTAAAACTGTAACTTTGAGGTTCTTTTTTACCGAAAAGAACAAGACTCGACCCCAAAATTACCGTCTTTTTACGAGCGCTATGGCAAGCCAAAATAATAAGCCTGGCTGGAAAAGCTAAACCAGCTAAGCCGTTGTCAGATCCGCATGAAATTTAACTTGGAGTTTTAGAAAATTTCAAAGTTATACGCATCGACGATGTTGCGTCACGTCAAAATTTAGGTCAATTTTGTTGACCTGAGTCAAAAACCCAAAATGGCGATCACGAGCAAATAACGATATTTCGTGAACCCACGGAAAACACTGCAGGCTATGCAATTGGTATTCATCTTCGCTGTAAATGTGTCACTGAGCAACCTGCTGACCACCATTGCCGGATTAGCGAGCTATATGCAATTATACCAATTAAAGATAAAAGATCATACATTTGGCGTTTGGCGAGTACGGACAACACACATAACGAAATGTCAGATGATAAATCAGCATCGAAAAAAATCTCTGAGAAAACTAGTGGAATACATAGCTGACGAACTACTTTCAGTAATTTCTTACCTTAATTTAATTTTATCTTGATAAAAAAAATGAGCTGAAATGGTAACGTCGCTCGCAGGTTTTTATACGTTGCGTGTACGAAACATTCTTAGCTGTCGCCAGGTTATCTGGTAACCAGTCGCGCGGCTGCGTGGCCAAACAAACAAAAGAATGGGAACCACGCAGCCGCGCGACTGGTTATAAGATGGAAAATCTTAAAATTAATGCCGAGACGACGTTTGGACGTTCGTTTAACGTCCGTATGAAGCCAACTGAGTAAATAAAATGGTTTAGAATTGAACCACAAAGAAGAAATTCCTATTATAGTTAAATTAGAACCCATTGTATTCGAGAACTGATCTAAAAAGACCTTGAGAAGGGCAACAACTTGAGTAGCGCATTTCAAAAGCACGAACTGAGAGCCTTTCTGCTATCTCAAACGGATAAGCATCCATGTCTATGTTTGTTTGTGCCTTGCGGAATCAGTATTCGCTTTTCTGGCTATTGTTTTATTATTCCTAGGTGGTATTTTTGTCTTGTTTTACAACTGGGCATGGGGTAATTAAGGTGACACTTAGATCTTCTTTTTTGGGTCGTTTGCAGTAACGAACCGATCATGTACAATCTTTCTTTCAATATGTCGACTGAGAAGTTTCATGCGATCCAATTTTTTTTTTCTATATTATAATTTAGTGATTTGAAAATCTTGAACGGCTGCCGATCATTTAGTCACAGCGAATCAAAAAACCTAGCTTTTATTGGCAGTTTATTTACATAGAAACGCCCTAAAACCAGAAAAAAAAAAAAAGAAAGAAAGAAAGAAAGGAAAAGAAGAAGAAAAAGAAAATATCCTTTGAGCTCGGTAAAGTTTGGTTAACTGATATCGTTAAAGCTCCATCTAAGTGCTAAGATGCACACAAGACTTTATTACGGGCCATTGAGACGAGAGATCCTACATGAAGACAATTTGAGTTTTAATTAAAATATGAATTACTAATTTTCCATGTGTTTGTGGAAAACGAAATACCTTGTATTTTTATTCCACGGGATAACTGTGTGTAAAATGTTTCCTGTCTATCACGTTACCATCCCTATAAATTTGGAAAAACAACTGTTTTTTTCCTCCATAAAACCTCGATCGCCTTATACACTAAACTGGCCACAGAAACGCTTGATTAATGCCCGTTAGAGCATATCCACATTAATTTATGGGTGGCGAATGATCCTTCAAAAACCACGAGTCTCGCAAACTTTTCGTCGAATTTTACGGGTCTCAAAGTCTGTTTTTTCTTTTTTTTTTTTTTTGAGCAGTTATGTGCGTCTCACAGTCTCTACTTTGTTCGTATAGTGTGATCGTCCGGGTGAGTGTAGTTCTGAAAAGAACTGTTGTTGGTAACTGACGTTTCGTCAACCTGAGCGGAAGTCATCTTCAGAGTCAAGTGAATCGTGTTTGTCAGTCGCTGATGTTATAAGTCTGGTCCGTTGAACGTGATTGGTCAGTATAGCCATGATGGTATTGGCTGAAAGACTCGTGTAAAGTTTGTCATCAGTCATTGGTGGGTTTCGATCCGTCTATTGTTAGTCAAATAGGTCGGTTTTTGGTTCGTGTATTATTAAGTCGGTCTGTTAGAAGTCCGTTTGTCGGTTTCGTTTCTGTCGTGGATAAGTCGTTTGTAAGGCGCCGGTAGTTGTTGACATCTGTTGAGAGGTGTTTGTTCTAGGTTAGTGTACCAGCTTTCCAGAGTCAGTCGTTGAAAATAGCTTGTACTGTAGGTTAAGCACTGAGCAGAGTCCCAGTCAGTGTTGTGGTTTGTCAGTTGATGATGTACAGTGACTATACCTTACATTAAGGGCACTTCTGAGACCATCTCACGGATCCTACAGCCCTACAACACTCGTGAAGCCCACAAACCTACAACTACGTTACGACACTTACCGACCAACGTGAAAGACAGAGACGAACCTAACAACAGACAGGGAGCAGTTTACAAGATCAAATGCTCCGACTGCCAGGCTTCCTACATTGGTGAGACTGGCAGAAACCTTAACACGAGACTGACTGAACACAAACGAGCCACGAGAAATGGTGATGCCAACAATCACATTGCTGTACATCATCAACTGACAAACCACAACATTGACTGGGACTCTGCTCAGTGCTTAACCTACAATACAAGCTATTTTCAACGACTGACTCTGGAAAGCTGGTACACTTACCTAGAACAAACACCTCTTAACAGATGTCAACAACTACCGGCGCCTTACAAACGACTTATCCACGACAGAAGCGAAACCGACAAACGGACTTCTAACCGACCGACTTAACGATACACGGACCAAAAACCGACCTATTTGACTAACAATAGACGGATCGAAACCCACCAATGACTGATGACAAACTTTACACGAGTCTTTCAGCCAATACCATCATGGCTATACTGACCAATCACATTCAACGGACCAGACTTATAACATCATCGACTGACAAACACTATTCACTTGACTCTGAAGATGACTTCCGCTCAGGTTGTCGAAACGTCAGTTACCAAAAACAGTTCTTTTCAGAACTACACTCACCCCGACGATCACACTATACGAACTACTGATACTCCTGGGTTCAAACCATTTACAGGCTCTATTTTATTCACGAAGCTCTCCCGGAGTCTCGATTTTTTGCAAGGAGAAGAAAGTGTCGAAGTCCCGATTTTTTTTTGTTTGTTTTTATATATGACATTTGCGAGTTTGAACTTTAGAATACGTTGAAGTCTCGTAATTTAAAAGTCAAAGTGTCTCGGGGTGGCAAAGAAACACGCTGGTCTTGCCTTCTCGCGAAGTGTCGCATTTGCCATCCACTATCCTTTAATTTAGCCCGCGTTAAATTCGACTGTTCAAGAGGGTTTCCGAAAAGTCTTTCCATTTTCGGCAGCCCACATTTCGCCGTGTTCCATTCTGTCGTTTTCAAATTTATCAGTTAGCGTTGCGAGAATTAAAATGTATACTTTTTTATTTTGTTTTATTTTGTTTTTCTTGTTTTGTCTTTTCATTCATATTATCTATCAAAAGACCATGATCTAAATCACAGAGGAAACGAGGAAAGCCCTGTTCAACACCTCGCTGTAAAAAATAGAGAGACAGACGGACAGACAGAGAGAGAGAGAGAGAGAGAGAGAGAGAGAGAGAGAGAGAGAGAGAGAGAGAGAGAGAGAGAGAGAGAGAGAGAGAGAGAGTGAAAAAAGAAATAATGAGAATTTTCCCTCATGATACACCCGACAAAAAATTAATTCTTCAGTTTTGTTTGTTTTGCTTTTTTTTTAACCTGCAGGGTTAAAACTCGCGTATAGGACGCTAGATTTTTTCAAAGTTTGCCCCAAAAAGGTTTTTAAGTAGATGAGTGGAGGACAATACACAGTGGCGCGAAAACAGGGGTCTTGTTACTCTTGTCCGCATGACTTCATGCTGAAATAAATTAAGTGCAGTGCTTAGAAGTGCTCTTGGCGTGCTAAATCCAAGGAAATGGTCCTGGAAAACTCTTCTTCAATTTCCAACGGTTGATCTGTCCGTGCATTGGCTTTATTTCGCAAGTTAATTGCGATTCTCCGTTGCAGCTCGGCGGCTGAAAGTTTTTCCGTTTTCTCGCCTTTCTTCTTCACCTGCAAGGTCAAATTAGAAAAAAAATTAGCAAACATATTAACACTCTTAGCATGGCCACCCGCATATAATCCGACAGTCATGACAGGTCGGGCGCCATATAGCCACCTTTGTCAAGCGAAGGTACACTGAACGACATCGAACAACGACAACTCGTTGTCTGCTTCATTAGAACCCAGAATTCTGATCTACAACCACTAAGCTGAGGTACTTACTGCATAGTGATTTAGTTTCTTTTTTCTTTCTTTTTTGAACTTATGACCTCGGTTAGCTGTAGGTGTTCGTCAGAACAAGGCGATGGGGATCTGTTTTTCGTTGGCTATAGTGCAGCTACATTCTAAGCATGATAATGGGAGATCAGTCAGTTGGAATGACATACCAAATCCAACCTCTGCGGTTAATATTTTGCATGGGATTTCCACAAACTTAAGGAGCTCAGTCACGGCATTTTGTGTTATTTTGACCATTTACAAAATTACCTTTAAGATGAAGGAAACCGGAAAATTGTAGTTTACTAAGATAAAAAAAAGCATCAAAGAGATAATAATAATTCATAAAGGAACAAGGATTTCATGGTGGAGAAGTTAAGATAAGAAAGCGTGACGTAGCTCCTTTAAAACGGCTTTTCGTTACTGGGTATGTTATTTTAATTTGCCGAGAAATGAATGTCAGGCACCTTATGATATGTGCCATCAAAGTGATACAGGAAATTGTTTCGTGCATGTCTTGAATCAGTTTCCAATAGCAAACGTTTGAGTGATAGCTTAATATTACACTTGAATCAAAACAAATAGTGTGCGTGGGCCGCCGGACGCGCGAAGTCAGAAAACAAATATATTTTTGTCTGTTATCTTGATCTTAATCTGTTAGAGCAGGATATTTGAGCTGTTGGGATTGATGTTTAAGAGTCACTGTCTGCGAAAACCGGGCAAAATCTGAAAAAGCTGAAAGATGGGGGTCGGCCAAATTATTCCATACTAACATCATAGATAGGTTAGGTTTACTTATGGATAAATATACTAAAGTTTGCTCTTCAAGTGTTTTGGTAAAGGAAATATGAGATCCACTCTCCATCACCCCCTCAGGTCCTAGTTTTTCTAGTAAATTTGACCCACATTTGACATCAAGCAAAAACTGTAAAATTTAGCGAACGAAGTTCGTGTTTTGTATCTGATATAAATAGACATAGAACTTCTTGCAAAAAGCCAGAGACATGAGAAATAAGCACAAGTCAGTCTATACCAGTTTAGCTTTCGAATACCTATATTTCGTATCTGCGAATAAGCAACAAATGAGCTATTTTCAACTTCCCGTAGAACGCACAACTAAAACTTCAACAATATCGGATGCCAAAAGCAAACTCTCTTACCTTCCCTCTATCACAAAGAGCAATAATCTTTTTGGGCCATTCAAACACCAAGATACTACATCACCTCCATTTCTCCTACCACTCGATGTCCTGTACAGCACTACACGACGCAAGCAATGTGCTGTTTAAGCCGCTCCTGGATTTCGCATTGGGTTTGTCCAGTGTTAAATATATGCAGTTGACTAAAGTGGTCTCAAAAAAATTCAGAACCCCTCTTTGGCCAATTTAACAGAACGAGAATTTAAAGAAACACGACGCAAACAGAACGACGCCATCTTGAGTTGGATTACTCGCAAGGGACTGGGACTCACTCATTTTTACTTTGGGTGGAGAGGGTGCTATCGTCGTCGCATTGTTGCTAGAAACGTGTGTTTTGTCGCGATAAACAGCTCAGGGTCTGAACAAATAATGATATGAACGAATCACACTTAAAATAGAGCTAGCACAACCGCGCAATATCGTGAACAAACAGCTTCATCTGAATTTTTTTCGGAGCGCGCGGCGTTTGATGTACATTTCCACCGTCAAGAAATCAGAGATGCTCTCGCCTCGATAAACTCTTACACTTCTTTCGAGCTATCCAACTCCCGAGTTCTTCATAACTCGATAAAACATGCTAAAGCATGAACAACTGAAATTGTTGATTTAATAACAGAAGTAGCAATGCCTATATAAAAAAAAAGTTTGCGTTTAGTAACTTCGAAAGAACTACCGTTATTTGACACTTGCACTACAGAAGACTAGTAAAACAAATCTCTGTACAATGTATAAGCAAACTGATTACAGTTATTACTCTCCTTGACTGACTCTCCTTGGTTAATCTCTCTACTCGACACGCCCCCCTCTGAATCAATGAGGAAAGCTGAAATATGATCGCTACCTTTACCGCAAAATGCAATCAGACTGCATGTATGAAACAAGTAGAAACAGTGTCATGGTGTTATTCTACCCATCAATTAAACTGCGTAAAACTAAAGATAACTAACGGAAAATTTGCGCTTGATACTTATAAAAGAGACTTTTCCGTGCAGATCGTCTTTGGGTTGGAATTTCCTTTTTCCTACAGATAACTGCCTTTTCCAAAGTATGTCTGCGTTTGATTCCAGTCTCTCGTTTACTTATTTGAAGTTTGCTAGTTCCGTTGGTCTGTCAATGAACAAATGTCGGGAAACGAAATATTTACCTAGGAGCCCTCACCGAATACGTCATTTGCATTTAATAAAAGCGTTGGACTTTTCATCCCGGCTTGTCATGTACACCAGAGGGTCCTTAGGAGCACGCGCTCTTTGGTTATATATGCTGTTGATGGAACCTTACGCAACAAATTAAACAAAAAATTAGTTTTGGCTGTATTATCTCCGATTTTTGTTTTGTTTTGTTTTCTCTTGCTCATGCCAAGCACTTTTTTCCAGTAATCCAGTTTGGTATCAGAATCCTCAAGTCATTCGTTAAAACAACTGCAGGTTTGTACCAGATCTTCGAGTGGCTTCACGTAAGAGTCTTTTCTACCAGCAGGCCCCTCGATTTCTATTCCAAAGAGAAAGCATATTTCTTTTAGTTGCGCAACCTTAAATTTGATTTTAGCATGCCACG